>NW_017306666.1:136158-139826 GCF_000935625.1 Nanorana parkeri
GATAGGGGGTCGCGCGGGCCCCGGCGGTCCTGGAGCTGGGGGGGGGGGGGTTAGGGGGTGTAAGGTAGGTATATTTTTTTACATTAATCCTCACAGGGGTAGGGAGTAGTGCAAGGTCATCTTTATGATCTTTAATATGACGTGAGGATATTGCTGTACTGTACTTTTTTTTTTTCTCAAATAGTGGCTGTCTGTACTAACCTTATTTTGGAATACACTAAAGGCTATTAATTTTGGTATTTATGCATTTAAGCACATGTCTGTGGAAAACTCTTAGACATGAATGATTGCTTATCTGACAGATTACAGTCTGACCACATGTATGTGTGCACTTAGGGACCCCTGTGACATCTACTTTCCAGACTAACCTTTGACGCAGCATCAGTCTTCTGTAATGAAAATTCCTGGGCAGTCACAATTAAGGAAGGGGGCTTACATAAGCGGAATTTAAAGAACATTTCATTTGAATACTGGTGTTGGGAGCTTTCTGACCAAGTTTTTATACCACACAATTTAAAAGTTAATGGTCCCTAAAATCAGGTTAGTCTAGGTCCCTGACTGAAGCTTGTCCCCTTTTCCCCTTTGAAAGAACCTGTTGCTGTGATTTGGAACATTGTGGTGCGTTTAAAGTTCTCCCAGTTGCTGTCATCGCTGTAAGCCTCATTTCCATTACTGGAATTCTTTCACATGCTGTAGCCAGTGGAATCAAGACAGGATAGGAGCTGTTGAGAATAACCTAATACTTCCTCTAATGAGGGCGCAGTTCACACCCTCTCTGCCTACTCCCATAACACTTCCGCACTAGGTTTTGACAAGAGGTGCCATACACCAGCCCAGTGTCCCTCTGTGTCTGTAAACATCCCATCTGATTTCCTGCCTTTGTAACATAATCACATGTATTGCAGAACTGTTCAGCAGCCGTAGGCAATCTTGCTTTGGCAGACTTCACCGCCCTGGGTCACTGCAGTTTAATTTCCTTTTGTGGGAAAAAGGAATGTTACAGTAATGAGGTCGTCATTTTTAATTATCTAGAATATCTGCTTGTGCGGCAGGTATCATGACTGCATATATTAAAAGGTCATTTCACACAAACTGGTATTTTAAATTTAGGTAGGTGTCAGAAGATTGAATCGCCTACCTGCCGTTTATACCTTTCAGGGACTCTAGTGGTGACATTTCCAGTGATCTTACTTTCCCTGTTGAATCCATTTTTTATTTTACAGCGACAACAGCTGAGATGTGGGACTAGTTCATACTATAAAAATCTCTTGCAACTAGGGCTGCAACAACTAATCAACATAATCGATTATAATCGATTATTGAAAAAGTTGTCAACTTTTAATTATTTAAAGTTTATTTCCACTTTGCAAAAAAATTGGTATTACACCTACTTTATATTTCTTGCATGTTCCCATTCAGCAGAACTTTAACACATACCGTATATACTCGAGTATAAGCCGAGTTTTTCAGCCCATTTTTTTGTGCTGAAAAGTGCATTAATAATAGCTGCTTGCATTTTAAAGGGCTTTTTACATACAAATTCCTACCTGTCTTGTGTTAATGAAGGGGCTGTGAGAATTTGTTTCCTTTAAATAACCCTGTCTGTACTCTGCTGGCAGATTTCATTTTCAGTTGTAAACTAGATCTGAACATTGTCTGTCCTAACTAAGGGTTCAAGATCAGTGAGAAACAGTGAGGGGAATTTATCCAAACTGGAGCAGACATAATCTGGAGCAGTTGTCCATGGCAACCAATTCGCTTTTATTGTTTTCAAAGCTTAACTTAACAAACTGAAAAGAGAAGCTGATTGGTTGCTATTTTTGTATGTTATGTTGTATGTTAACAAGCGGAAACACAGTGTCCCTAGTCTTTCTGTGGGGACAGTCTCTCTTTCAAATTGTTCAGAATAACTCGCAGTCTGCATAGAGACCTGCTCTAAGGGCCATTTCACACCACAAAGTCCGCGTTCCTGTGCGTTCGGCCTCTGGAACGCAAGCCTGGCCGGCTCCCTGCATTCAGGGGTGGGAGGGGGCATGGTGGTGCATTGAAGTCAATCGCACCGCAGCCACGCCCCCACCCGCAGTGCGATTACCCGCACCCGAAACGAAAATACATTAGTGCCTGCGTTCTGGTACAGTGCTTGCAGTAATTGCAGTATTCGTGCTTGCAGTATTTTTGCAGAAAGCACTGGAACGCGGACTTTGTGGTGTGAACCGGCCCTAAAGAAACATCTAAAAGGCGAGAAATATTTTTTTTTTAAAACATTTTTCAGGTATGTTGTGTGACTAGGAACCCATAACAAACATATGGAGGGATTTTCTAAAATTTGACTGCAAAATTGGAAATGCACTTTAAAAGCCAGACTTTTTTTGGGGGCCTTCTCTTTTGGGTCACAGGAGTATATTTACTAATGTACTCCTGAAATCCAAAGTCAGCAGATGGCAGGATTTGACTCTCTATCAGCTGACGGCGCACAGACGTGCTGCAGATGAGAAGGATTCTGACTATATTGTCAGGATCCACCTGGCTACCTGACGACTAGCTCCCCCACCAATCCATACCCTCCCCTGTCTGTAGCTCCAGCCAGCGCTGTAGCAGCGGAGAGGGGAGGGGGCAATCCATACAGGGGGCAGAGACTGCAGTCTCTGCCCCCCTGCTGAGAGCAGAGACCAAGAGCTCACTGATCAGCAGTCAGTTCTCTGTCCTAGTGCTGGTGTGTGACAGCTGCAGTATCCCACTTCAACGCTTAAGTATTCGGGAGAGTATGTTTTACTCTCCCCATACTTCTCCTTTAAGTCTGAGGCTGGCTGGCCTTTTAAAATTGCCTGTATTGATCTGTCTTTGACATATAAATGCAGTCTCTTTTTAGGACAGGCAGCGCAATGTTAACTTGTAATTGTAATTTCCTTTTGTGCTTACTCAGGTCTGACTTGTGACTTGCATTCATTACCATTACACAGCACTCTTACTGTTCCCTTCCATCATAACACATAGAACAGGAAATAAACTCCCACTGCAGACTGCAAGGCACCTTCACAACTACGGCATCCTGCTGATGGAATGTCTTCAGTTCAGCCCTTGTCATTACGGCTAGTGGCTAGCTTACCATAGTTAGCAAGGCAGTGAAAAGAGCAGTGGTCATGGGCACAGTGCAATAACCCATAGCTACCAGTGTATGCCAATTTAGACCATTGAAAACTAACTCTGGTTGCCATAGGCTATTGGCTTTTAAACTTTGCAAACGCCAATTGTTAAATACATCTAGCCTGACCTTCTTTTTTTTTTTATTATTACATTCATGTAATGATAGATCTATGTTTATCCATAACATAATATGGTTGAAATTCCTGCTACATATGCTAATGGGTAGCTTCAAGTGTCTACTACAACTTTCGTTAAATATTACTTTACAAAATTATTCCTAGTGTTTTCCTTTAAGGATTTCATGTTCTACTTCCTTATCCTGGTGCTTAAAGCACACCTTGCCCTAAGCAGCAAAGATCACTTATTTAGGGCAACCTTTCTCAATCAGGGTGCCATGGAACCCTGGGGTGCCTTCTGGCTCCCTCAGACGTGCCACAGTATCATGAATTTCAATAGTGCAAGCAGGCCGGCCACCAGCACCATGGTAACAAATTCTGCTAATCTGAGGAAGGTGGGATCGATGC
>NW_017306666.1:139846-140078 GCF_000935625.1 Nanorana parkeri
TGATGTGAGGGTAAGAATCTGATGTGGGTGGGGGGAGTTTGACTGAGGACTCTGATCTGAAAGGGGGTGATCTGATGTGAAAGGGGGCACTCTTATGTGAAGGAGGAACTCTGACATGAAAAGTAGAGGACTGATGTGAAGGAGTGGATTCTATTGTGAACGGGAGGGCTCTGATGTAAAGGGGGTGGGGTCTCCCCTTAAAATCCATACTACCAGACCCCTATCTTGAAAA
>NW_017306666.1:140785-156721 GCF_000935625.1 Nanorana parkeri
GGGGGTCCTGATTTAATGGGGGTTTCTGATGTGAGGGGGCTCCTAATTGGAAGAGGTGACTCTAATGTGAAGGGGAGAACCCCAATTTTTGTATTTTTGCAAGTGGTCCTCCCTTAAAATCCATACCAGACCTCTATTTTGGATAAGGGCTTGGTATGTGTTTTGGAGGGGCCACACATCATTTTTTTATTATTATTATTTTACATTTTCGATTGGGGGTTCTTTTGAGAATTTGCTTACTTTTAGGGCCCGTTCACTCAAGCGACTCTGTCGGCAATATGGATTTCAAAATAAACGTGTAACCTGAAAACAAGACTGTAAATAGTTACAGCTCCTGCTGACTACGCTGTTAAATACTATTCTATTGTTGGGGAATCCCGTTGACTTCCACATCACTGCTGTGTCCTTTAGAGACATGGAGGTTGGCGAGAGGAATTGCCTGTTTCCCAGCAGACTTTGGGAGATGATTCTTCAGCAAAAGAATGACAACATCACTTGTTTAAATAGCAACTCCAAGCTTTAGAATTTACTTGGTCATGGATCTGGAACAAGTATACAAATTACTTATTCTGATTTCACTCACTGCAGGCTTGTTCCAGGTAAGTCACTCATAAACTAAGTAATAAAGCCAGTAACTGTCAACTTGCATTTTCAGGAGGAGGTCGGCATTGGCAGCCTTGGCATTTCTTTTGGTACTTGCTTTCTTAAAAATGTAGGCCTACTTGAGTTATGTTGTACAGACCGAGCACGTTTTGTATAAGCATCCACATTTCGGTTAAGATTAAATGATGGACCAATGTCCATTCCTTAAAGTGTATTTCCACTTTTGCAGTCAAATTTGAGAAAATCCCTCTATATGTTTTGTTATGTGTTCCTATTCACACAGCTGAAAAATGACTTTTAAAAAAAAATGTCTTACCTTTTTCGATGTTTTGTTAAATCAGGCAAGATGGCTGATTCCAGATTTTTCTTAGCCCTTTCATAGTGGTCTGTCCTTATAGAAAGACTTGGGACTGAAATCTGAGGATCGTGTTGATCTGATAAACTTCATTAACATTCAATGGGCAAGCCACCTTAGACCCCTTCTAACATGTCAAAGAAATAGAAGCTATTAGAAATGGTAACTCTTAAAACCCTAACCCAAGTAAAAACAATTTAAACTGCAAGAAGCATTTTTTTTTTATGCCAATGCTATGTGCAGTGACGGAACTACCAGGGTCGCAGAGGTCGCCGGGCCCTGGAGTTCCGCCACTTGGAGGGGGCCCAGGACAGGAGGAAGGGGCCCCTGGTGACCTCTGATTACCAGGATATTTATTATCCCGGTAACCGCTAATGTCAGTCCCGGGACCTCTTCCTCCTGTCCTGGGCCCTACATGCTTCACGCTGCTCCCCTCACCTGGTTCCGGGCGCAGCGTGAAGCCTCATCCAGCCGGGCAGCAGCCAATGAGTGGGAGCGGTGTAATCCCCGCCCCCTCATCACACAGAACTGCTGCCCAGTGCCGAATAGAGCTTCTGCGGACACGAAGGGGGAGACAGGGAGCTGGAAGCATGAAGGGAGATGACCTGGGGTCCGGGAGCGGAAAGCTGGGGACATGAAGGGAAATAATGGGGAGCTGGGAACATGAAAGAGGAGAGTGTTTTTTTTAACTGGCTATGTGAATGGGAACATGAAACAAATATAAACGATGTGTTATCCCAATTTGCAAAAGTTGAAATACAATTATACATACATTTATACTTTATATAACCTGAACATGTATGTTTATGCAATGGAGGTCACTTTGTGTAAAGCTTAGGTACTTATGTCAGGGCAGGCAATCATATTTACTCTAAATGATTCATCCTAGTCTATCACCTTTCCCCCCCCCCCCAAAAAGTATGGTTTGGGGCCTTCCTTATCACCTTTCCCCCCCCCCCACAAATGATAGGCTATGGGCCTTAGCTTTCATCTGCGGGTACCTTTTAGGAAAACCTGCTGTTTATTTTAGGACAGTTGAAGTATATCTAAAGCCAAAAACATTTTTTAGTCTAGGATAGAGTAGGGATTAGATAAACCCCCAGTCAGTATTTCTTTTTTTCTGCCCGTGTCCCTTTTTGGGGATTTCTCTTCACTTGTGCTGGAGACACAACAAGAAATCCTTTTGAACAGTTGTCACTGAAGCTGGTCACCAGGGCAAAAAGAGTGTTACAGGTTGTAACACTCCCACCGCCCAAAAGATTAGATTTTACATATACTTTAAGGAAGAAAATATAAACAACCAAAAGCAATTATATATGCTTGTAAAAAAAAGACACATATTTGTATAGATGTATATATGTAACTTGTATATATGTGAAATAGATTACCTAATCCAGTGGTCCAGTTTTCCAGTGATCCAGTTTTTTTGGTACATGGGCAGGATATTCAATATGCTGAGTTCAGGTTTAGTCACTTGATAACATTGTGATCTATAGTTTCTAATCTTTAGTTCAAGTTTAATCATTTTCATATGCTTTATTTTCATTAGGAACGAATGTGGACAGCATATCCCAGACCCAGGTAACCACTGAGTATGCCACTTCCAGTGCTCAAACTGTTGGCCTTCAAAACCAAGCAGGCATTTCAAAACTAAAAAGGCTGAATATTGTTCAAACAACAGAGTGTAGCACTGAGTCAGCTCTTACAGTCAGCTCTGTCACTACAACAGAGTTATCCAGTGAAAACCCAGCTTCTTCTGTTTATGGTAAATGGATATTATAATCATTTCAAACGTTTCCTTTTCAAGTTTAAGCAAAAAGGTTTCTATTAGCAATTCAAACAGTCTTACGTAATAGTAAATTGTGCACTTTATAACTTGAATTTCATTTTTTAAACAGTGAGTGCCAGCAGTCAGAATACACTTAAATCCATCATGAAAAGAAAGAGTGAGAAGAGTGAGTCTTCAAATACCAAGAAAAATCTTCAGTTTGTTGGCATTAATGGAGGGTAAGCCTCTATATATAAAAAAATATATATATATATAACACCTGCAACCTGTCTCTGCTTGTCACTTGCTTTCCCAGTTTAGAGGATGTTGTGGAGAGCCAAGGGATATGCAAAGCTGTTCAAAAATAGGCCTCGTGTATTGGAAAACAATACCTTTTAACCTCATGTTCAGCTCATAAGATCACATAACTAAGACACTTGTCCCTACAGGGAATCTTAATCTCCAGAAATTTCATTAGTTACTGCAGTAAGTACAGGATGTTAATAAATACTTCATGATGTCATTTGTGTGCCTCTTCCCAAGATATGTGCTGACCAGCAATGCTTTATATAATGGAAGGAGGTCTGGCTGCATTAAATAATTTTATTACCAAGTGTGTATTAATACTCTAAAATACCTACACTGCTGGCTTATTTATAATGCTAACAGTTTATTATGGATGTATTAGTGGTGAGATTTATCAGTTTTGCTAAACAAGATATTGCAAAACGGGAGCACTGAGCTTGATGGATTTACTGTATAATCACATCCCCCCTCTGCTGCTCAGAAATAGTACCGACGCAGTAAAAATGTTCCTGACTATAATCTAAATGTGTGCAGTGTGTTAAAGGCAAAGGCTATAAAAAAAAAAATTTTTAAATCCCATACCACTGGTACCATACCCCAGACCTTACACTTGATCAACACAACAATTCCCTCCACATGCTGGAGGTCCAACAATGCTACAGGTACCTTATATCACATATTTTGGAAATGTCCTCCAATTCATGCCTACTGGTGACAGGTGATGACACTACTTGGAAACCTTGTTGATTTCCCGGTACTCATGGACCCTGTACACTGCTTGTTGGGTCTTCCTTTTCCACACAAGTCCAGACACTCAACCAAACTAGCTAATCATGTACTGACTGCTGATAGATGTCTTATCTCCCTAAAATGGAAACAATCCTCACCACCCTCTCTCATTGATCTCTATAGGTGCATCCACAACACTTTCAATATGGGATACCTAACAGCATGCTCGCCTAACACTTTACCCAATTTGAGAAAAATTGGTCCTCCTGGCAGTTTATGAACTTCCCTGTTTAACTTTTTTCCAATGTTACTCAAAAAATTATTATATAAAAATAATATATACTTGTAGAAAAGATATTGAATGCAAAAGTGCTTTGGTCAAAAATGTGTAAGCAAAAATACCCTCCCCCTAATTCTACATCCTCAAACATTGCACAGTCATGGGTCCTGGTGGCACTTTTCTTTAAATTTGTTATCATTTTAGGGACATAGTACACTTTTATAACGTAGTCTAAAGTGTGACCTAAACGTTGAACCAAAAATTCAACTGACAGTTTCCTTTTTTCAGGTATGAAACTACTTCCAGTGATGATTCTAGCTCAGATGAAAGTTCTTCCACTGAATCAGATGACGAATGTGAAGAGGAAGAAGTCTTTAATGAGGAGTCTGAAGTCATACATAAAGAAGTGGAAAGTGGAGATGCAGGAGTCTCTGAACCACTGCGTAATGCTGAGAAAGATGAGAGCGAGACAGAGAAAGTGGAGATTAGAGAAAGGTGCATTTCTTTCCTGAATTACTGCTAAGAAGAGGGACATATAACAACTTCTCTTTATTTTAGACCTGCAGCGCAATAAAGTTGGTCTACTGGCAATAGATGAAGAAGACTGCATTCCCCTTATGCTTGCTACCTAACCTTCCCCACAATAAAGCCACCTTCTTGACCTAAACTTAAGATTACTGGATACATGTCAAATATGATCATTTGGTATCCATATACTGTTGCAGCAGAATCAGTTAAATATTAAAGGTGTTATATACAGGCTTTTTAATTATAATTAAAAAGCCTGTATGAGCAGACTTATATAAAAATTAAGTTCTAATATTTTTAGTATTGTTAACATGTTAATCAAGTGTTGTGTATTAACTAGAGGTGCCCCGAAATGAAAATTTCAAAACAGAAATGGAAAAAGTCAGGCCAAAACGGAAAATGTTTTTTATTCTAACTTTTTCACATTTTTTAAAATATTTTATTTTTTTATAAACTTTTGATTTTTTTAATGATTTATTTATTCTTTTTTTATTAAATATTTTAATTTTTTACTTTACTTTTTAGGTGCTTCAGGGAAATATTAGGGGTCTAAGCAGACCCCTGATATTTCCCTTTTAAAATAGAAAAAGTGATTGAGGACACAGAGTCCTCAATCTCTTTCTGCATCCCCTGTTATCAATGAACAGGAATCCTCTATACTGATTGTTCCTGTTCATTACATGTGGATATAGTATGTTTACTATAACCACAATCATGAATGAACAGGAGGTGATGTAGATCACTTCCCATTCATTCATAATTGAGGATATAGTAACCATACTCTGTCCTCAATTATTTACAAACACTCAGCGATCACTGAGTGTTTGTACCCGCTCTCCATCCTGACACTCTGTCACAGGAGGTGGGGCAGGAGGAGAGCTCAGCCTCCTGTGACAGCAATGACAGCTGTCTGCGCCCACACCGCTGCTCTCCATCCTGACAAGCTGTCACAGGATGTGGGGCGGTGCACGGAGCAGCGCCCAGTGGGAAGGAGAGAAATCACGGATGCACCACTATTTCGGCCAAAAAATTGCACTTTCGGCATTTTGTCAAAAGTGCCATTTTTGGCCGATATATATCGGTGCATTTCTAGTATCAACCTTGTGTGTAGGTCACTTAATCATGTTCTTATTGTATTCACTTCTTTTGTAGCTAACATAATCATACAAAATACCTTATTTGAAACAGTTTCTTCTTGTGGTAAAATATTGGCTTATACCAACGTTTTATACATGTGCAGGTATGAGTTAAGTGAAAAGATGGTATCTGCATGCAACGTGCTAAAAGATGCAGTTGATGACCCACGAGCTTTAGCAAACAAGGATGTGGTAAGTAGGTAATCTCTAGACGTGCTTTCACTTCAGAAACTTCTCTTTTTTTAGGGGGACATTACAAAGTATATATTTTTTTTTACTGAAAGTGACGAGCTCAGGAATTAAATGTCAACAATGCATCCAAGTACCTTAACTGTTACAACAATGTAGCTTATTTGTGTATTACCCCGTGTGTTCCCCATGGTCCCTGTGTGTGTTGTAAAGGAGCCACCACTCCAATCTCGCTCCCATGATGGACTACAATCTCATGTTTAGTTTACTAATTTTGTAAACTAACAAAATTGCACTCCAGATTGTAAGCTTTCACAGACAGAACCCTCCTTACTATCTTGTCTAAAATTGTATTGTAATGTCTTCCCTATATAGTAAAGTGCTGCGCAAACTGTTGGCGCTATATAAGTCCTATATAATAATAATCACGGCAGCGAGCTTGGAGTGGTGACTACTTAACAACACAGGGACCATGGGGAACAAAAGTATCCACCCTCCAGATGGAAGGACAGTGTCAGTACCAATTCAGAGATGATTTGAGGATCTACAGCCGAGTGATACACAAATAAGAGACATTTTGTTAATAGTAAAGGCTCTTGAATTTATTTTTAAGATTTAAGTCGTACTATATATTGGCAGCCTACCCCAAGATTTGTACTTTGTACTGAATTAGCCTGATGTTCCGGTTAGAACTTCACCCAATGGTTTTTGAGGGACATGTAGGAGTGATGTATATCAATACCATTAGCATTCCTTCTTCGTTTGCCACAATACCCAGTGTGCACCATGATGATGAGCACTTGTCAGATTTCCACATTCTTTTGATCTAAGACACTCGGATGGTGTTCTCCATTAGTACTGTATAGTTACTGAGGGTTCTTCACACTGTGGGCTGTTCCATCAATACAGAGAATAGCAACAATGCTATATTTAGCCTAGCACAGCAATATAATAGACCATAATTTTTATAGTAATGACTGCTGATTAAATAATTTGATGATTACTTTCCTAATAGAAACCACTGGTTTATCTGAAATATGACCTTACCACTGAAAAGCTTTTAATGCTTTATGTTGACAGAGGTTGTGTTTGAACACTATCCAAAACGAATGGTTCAAGGTATCGAGTCAGAAATCTGCCATTCCTGCCATGGTGGAGGATTACGTTGCCGCATTTACTGATCTTTCACCATCTGTTCTGCGCTATATTATCAACATGGCTGATGGCAATGGAAACACAGCACTTCACTACAGCGTCTCCCATTCCAACTTTGAGATTGTCAAGATGCTGCTGGATGCAGGTTAGTGCTTGAAGGTCATATAGTCATGTGAACAAAGCTTTTTGTATGAGATGCATGGAGGGACGCACCAAGAGATTATTTTATCTTTTGATATTACTGTTATCATACACTATATTATCATACACTGTATGATTCATCTAGGCCACTGTCCACATTGTTATGGTGGTTTACATGTAATAGGGCTCACTGAGACACTGCTATATTGGCACAGTTGGCAAACAGATTCTGACTTTTTTGGCCCCATACACATGGGCATGTGCTTTCACTCAAAAAGGTATGCAGAGCATAATAGGTTCAATACATGATAAGTGAATATTGCAGTGTTTGATTTGTTGCACAAATAAAGTTATACCTGCACTGCATTGATGCTGCAGTCCAGTGGCTTGTCCAAGAGGAAAAGCACCAGTATAATGGCATATGTGGAGCTTGAATGTACAAAGGTTTCTTGACACCTGGGACTGAAAAGAAAAGCTGCTCCACTGCAACACTTGTTCAGTTTTAATTAGACCCCCTGCTTGGGAAAACTTGGGTCATGGAACTGCTACAGTAAGTGAAAAATACACTTGGCAAGGTAAACCTTCATAACCTCAAAGTGAGCCATTAAACAGGGGACACTGTAAGAGGTGCACTTTAATAGTTGGAAATATCCTTTTAATACAAATATGAAAATTGTAGGGATCTACAAGTGTTTGTTCATTTACAAACCCTCCATTTATGATCTGAAATGGAAGACTGATTATCAGAAAGTTTATCTCCTTAGTGGACTTTCACCATGGTCATAGCTGGAAAGCATTTTTTTGGCTTTGTTTGTTTTCTGTTGATAAAGGATAGACAGTAGATTGACTACTCGATAAAGCATATGAAAGAAAAAAAAGCAGTATTTTTTTCATTATAAGCAGTTCAGATTCTACAATTGGGATTGTAGCAATGATTTGAACTTGAGAACCGCAAGATCGTTCATATAAGAGGCTAACTGATGTATTTATATTCCTGTTCTACGTCTAATGATCTCATGCCATAACTGAATGGTCTCTTTCTTTGCAGATGTGTGTAATGTAGATCACCAGAACAAGGCTGGCTACACTCCCATCATGCTCGCTGCTCTGGCAGCTGTAGAAGCAGCCAAGGATATGCGTGTGGTAGGGGAGCTTTTCAGCTGTGGAGATGTTAATGCCAAAGCCAGCCAGGTAAGATTCATGTTTTCAGTTCTTATGATGACAGACAAACTTCATAAATCCATGAACCGAATATTGTTTATACCTTTAAGTGTTTTACATGATCTATTTCTGATTTCAAATGTTTTATAGAATAATTTTTCATAAAAATGTGTATGTGCTTATATTGCCAACTTTGTTTTGCTATATACCCAGACTCCCAACAAATATCAAATGTCACCTGCCATTTCATAAGTGTATCGGAGTTCTTTTTAGGGTAAACACCATCCCTACCCTATAGGGAGGAGTTACAGGCCATACATGACACGTGTATGTTATTAAAGTCACCTGTGATAGCCTCCATTTTTCTATCATTGCTGCTCTTTCCTTTTATGAATCTCTGTACAACCGATGTGTTAACTGCTTGAAGACCAGGTGTTTAGACCCCCTTCCTGGCCAGGCCATTTTTCAGTATTCAGTGCTGCGGTACTTTGACTGATGTTTATTCTGTCATGTAACGCTGTACTGAAACTAATTTTATACCATTTTTTGGGGACACATAGAGCTTTCTTTTGGTGGTATTTAATCACCACTGCGTTTTTTTACATTGTTAGGAAACATTTATTATTACTCAGTTTTTTGGTAAAATATAAAATTCAGGGTCACGTCGGGTAAATAGACACCAAACATGTCAAGCTTTATAATTGCGCGCACCCGCAAAATCGCAGAAAACGACCATACCCAAAATTGGCCATAGGCGACACTTTAAAAGCTTTTACCGCTCATCAGTTTAGTGTTATCAGTGATTGATGGGCCTAGAATTGCGACATTCGCGCCGATATGTAACATGTGCAGCGTAATGGACGCAATCGTCCTTTTTGCACGTAAGCGCCCCCGACGCGTGTATGTATGGGTGGGGACTTGAAAACATTTTTTCGTTTTTTTATGTGTAACTTTAAATTTGGGGGGGGGCTTTAATTTTTTTTTCCCCACTAAACTTTTATTGCTATCACATACGGGGGCTAATAATGTTATCTAGGGACCCCCCAAAAGAAGCTGATGATGCACAGATCTGCTCAATCAGCTTCTGAAGCTGGAGAGTGACACAAGAATGCGGAAGTGATGTAATATACAACACTTCCGCATTCTTGCAGAGGAGAGGGGACCGGACGGTACCCGTGTAACGATCTCCCTCTGATCCCCTGTGACACAGGCACCATGCTGATCCCGGGCTCGCACCGGGCACAGCGGGACAACGACGGGGGGAGACCACAGAGGGGGGGCACCGATCGCTACCCCATAGAAGCGATCCGACGGCTCTAGAGCCGGCGGATCGCTTGTATGTTGACAGACATCGCTGCCTGTTTTTAAATATCGGGCTCGCTCAGATCTAGAGACCCCCCGGCTGGCCGTTTTTTTACAACGGCCGGCCCGGAGGTAGTTAAACAAAATAGTAGTTGCAGCAAAAAGTTTCCATCACTAAGGACTTGTTTGACTTTGGCTAAAGTGTGTTCTAATGACCCTGTGGATACCGGTGGGTTGGTGACTACAGTACAATGCATAATACAAAGAGTAAAAAATGCGCTCTTGTTTTGGTGGGTAGCCAAAATTACAGGGCACAGGGCTTATTTTGTACCTGGGTCCCATTTGTGCTGGTAGGTCTGACATTGTTTCTTTTTTTTTGTGCGAAAATACTGATGTGGTGCTTCACCCACTGTTCCTACTTCAGCAGAGCCCTTTACTTTATTATGGATGCCATCAATGAGAATATATTGTGGCTTAACAGCTCATACCTTCAGTCCAGATGGTGAGCAGATTGGGCTAAGAGACCTAGTCTGTGTATTCAGCTCTTACATGTTGTCTTGGGAAATGGATTACTTTCTCTGCTGTTTTGTACAGCATATTGAACAGCTCCTTCTATTCAGTTCACCTGCAAGAAATCTATTGCCTCACATTTAAATCCTATTTTCTACATTGCTCTTTAAGGAAACTATTCACATCTGTAGCTGTGTTCTCTGTTCATTTCTGGGCCAGGGCTGACATAGGCTCTTATTTTGTGTTTTCTATTTCCAGGCTGGCCAGACTGCTTTAATGCTTGCAGTGAGTCATGGCAGGATAGACATGGTCAAAGCTCTCCTGGCCTGTGGAGCAGATGTGAACATTCAGGATGATGAAGGCTCAACGGCACTGATGTGTGCAAGTGAACACGGACACGTAGAAATAGTAAAACTGCTGCTCGGCCAGCTTGGCTGCAATGCTGCCTTAGAGGACAATGTAAGTTAATTCCCACTCTGTTCCCCACAAAACAAACTCACATTCATTAACCCTAATTGAGGATCACTAACTTGTACAACCTTATGGACCTGGGTTGTTAACAGTGGAGTAAAAATCTTGAAGCAGCCTTTCAAATAACTTAACAGTTTAACCTGGGTCACCTTTTTTGTCTAAATAGAGTAACAGAAGTGTGAGACTGGGGAGGGGGGCAGGTTTACAAGTCCTCCTGCATTAGTTCTGGGACTTCATACACTAAAAGTGCATGATGCATGTAGACTGCTTTATTCTTACCTGAAGCACCACAGTCCCTTTACATGCCATAGGTGTCCATAGAGCATTGGTAGGAACATTGTGCTTCCATGTGAGGCTTTTGCTTAAATTTGATCTGCTAGATCAGGAAAACAAGTTACCAGCAAGGGCCAACCTAATTGGGTAAAAAACTGAATGCATTGTTTGGTAAGGTCCTCATACTAAAAAGGTTATTTGCTCTAGGCAACATTGCTAGTTTTTTTAATACTGTTTATTCAAACACATCTTTGATTTCTTGTTTATCATAGGATGGTAGCTCAGCTATGTCAATTGCCTTGGATGCCGGTCATAAAGATATAGCTGTCCTTCTTTATGCCCACGTCAATTTCTCTAAAACACCATCACCAGTAAGTACAACATATCTAAACATAGAACAGCTAAAACTGGATGAAATGTTGTGAATTTCTTCATTCTTTGTATTCTTCTCCAGTTTTGAACATATTTTGCCATAATTAGTGTCTGCATTTTCATCCACCATTGTGACTTAATGTTACATTTCATTTGTCAGATGCAGAAATGATTAGCTAGTTTTACCAATATTAATAATAAAAACCAGTCAAGTAGATCCATTAGAGTTTTCCTTATAGATCAGAAAGATTCCTTATTTTTGTTACTATACTTTGTTGCCTCTAAATGCAGTGCCTTCACCCCATTCCTTGTGCTTATTTCTTCTTTGCTCCAAAAACCAAAAATACTTGTCATTGTTTAAGACTTCTATTGCAGCACTAGGTCAGCTTTGTCCTTAGAAAACCAATAAATGCAGACCAACTGAACAGGGAACAATTGGGACCTCTATGGCACCCATACACCATAGGATTTTTACTTGTGATAATCTATCAGCGGGCACTCCTTGTGAATAGTAATGAGAATGGACAACTATTAAGTGTTTTATTATGGATTTATCAAAATGTTCCACTATATCTGTAAAATCATTGAATGACTGTGCCCTTAACTTGAAGTAACCAGTTCATTTTGAAGCCCAATTCCACTCAAACCTTTTAGATTTTCAATAGAGTGGGTGAAACTCAGAGTCTCTGTGAAGTTTATATTGCTGTTTGTGTCCTCATTGGGGAGATTCCGCTCATTCCCTGTTCTGGTAATTCCAAGACAACAAATGAGAGTGTATGGTTGTCATCAGGACAAGAAGTCACAGAGTAATAAAAACTTGACATATGTTCTAACTCCTCCTCACTCTGCTAAATGTGCTTTTTTTGGAGTCTCTGTCCACATTAGAGAGATCCCTCTTTTTCCTCCTCTGGTGATACCAGTGAGAGTAAATCTTTCTAACAGGGGACACAGACAGCATGTGAATAATCTGACATACGTTTTAACTAGAGTTGGGTTTTAAGCAGCGCCAGCAACAATTTAATCTTACCTTCTATTTCCTCATTTACGAAAGCCCAAGTAAGTTCCAAGTTGCAAAGTTTGCACAGGGTGTCCGATTCTTTGCCTACCCCTATGTGACACATCGGGCACTTAAGCAACAGTTTAGAAAGTTGTCAGTGAGTCACCTATTCCCCATGCTCAGAAGTACTGGGTATTTTGTTTCTCCACCTGATGCCGAATGGAGTAGTGAAGGAGTAAAAGGAAGGTGAGTATGTGCTACTGGCGAGGCCCCTACTAAAGTGAACCCGCTGCTTACAATTGCTTGCTGCTTACAATTGCCCGAGTAAGGAAAATTAGTCATGGCAGGTCTGGTGGTGAGTAGAGGTTGGCAGTGCCTTACAGACCTGTCTACCTGCCAATCTATGAGCATCGATAGGATGGAAAAACCACATTAGTGATGGCTCTGCCACAAGAAACCCTTAGTAAATTTTAATCATACGCATGTTTTAAGTATTTTTATTTTTTATTTTTTTTAATGTTCATTTTTTTTTTTTTTACAGGGCACACCCAGACTAAGCAAAAAACTTCCACCCAGTCCAACACAAAGAGGACCATTCGACAATTAAAATGTATTTGCCATCTCTGACCTGCTGCTACCTGTACCTGTGTCTGACAGATGCTGAATGTACCTGTTTTTCGTGCCTGAATGCACCAGCAGACTAAAGCAATATCTATGTAGATATAATGGGAAGTCTGATAACTGGAACAAAGCTATGTTGAGCATGTGCTCTCTCCTGCCATTGGACACCCTTGGAATTATAAAACAATGAGTTTATTATAGAACGATACTGGACTACATAGGTGATCCAAGGACTATCACTTGCAAAGTCAAGTCCTAAAGATGCTATGAACTGTTCCCACTTTTTCCAGTGTTAGTGCCATAGTGCCTCTGTTATTGTTACTGGTTTAATATTTATACCCGATGCATTACTTTGCTCCTCAGTCTTCATTCCGTACTGATGAATTGTTTTAAAACAACGTATCCACATCCAGCTGGGCTGCTGGTATTCTGGTTTTAGCTGTACTATGTGGGAGAGCCCTCAGTAGATCTGAACGGACTAAGAAAAGTTGTCCTCTGGGCTGTATGTATTATGTAACTTTTATATTAAAGGAAAAAAATGTATCTACAAATGTTGAGAAATTCAGTATTTGCTGCATATTTTTGTCTGTAAAAAAAGAAAAATGTACATGCATTAAGCATATGTGCTGAATATATATATATATATATATATTTTTAAATATTTCTAGTGCTATGTGTTAATATCTTTTTGTTCATAAAAATCAAACTTTAGGTTACTGGCTGTGTATGTCTATTGATGGAAAAAAATAAGCTGTTCACATTTCTTCTTATTTATATAATAATAGCTTGTCCTATTTCTTTTTGATTTCTATGTTTAAGTGTTTGAAGTGCCTTAAACTCTTGCCATATTTTCTCAATAAACTTTCACCATGCGGTTTTTATTCACACCACATGTCTTTCTTTGTGGACAGTAGTCGGCGAGCATTGATAAATCATGAAGTAGTGCTTGGCATGTATGTTGTGTAGTTTGTAAAACGGTATTCTATAATTGTAAAGGTGTTGTCCTAGTCAACCAATAGAATATGGGCTGTCATTTTCAGAAATGCAGAAGAAAACTGATAGTTATAATAACCTATGGGTTGCTGTGCCTACCGATCCTTTTATCCAGTTTTATAGAATCACCTAGACTAAAGGGTATTCTAAATAATCATAAGAGTATTTGGTATATTTCTCTGTAGATATACGCATTATCGATACAAAAACATGATGTGCAACATTCAGATGTGTATGCTGTGTTTGGACAGTATGCACATTTTGTGTTTTAAAATAACGTAATATGGTACAGTTATAGATCCAAACTTAAACAATGGCTCCTTAAAGGGTCTGTCCACTAAGAAGTGTTAGTTTAGTTATTGGTAGATTCCGGCATATGTATTGGATACTCCTACAGTGAAATTCCAGGCTCTGGAATGTTTGAAGTTCCCATCCTCCTTTGTGTTCCAGCAATGTATGCTGCATTCTCCATAATATAAAATAAAAGCATTACGACAGGGAGAGTGGCAACCCTTCATAAGGGCTATGGTAGGCTTTAAGGCTCGGGAACACAACTGCAGAGATCTTGCCAAGAAAATCCCCTAGAAATGTAAGAAATGGCCAGATGATTTAACTCACCAGCATCTACTAAAAACTACATTATTGGTTTTGGATAAACTTTATTACCTAAGTGTAACAAGGTACAGAGGGTTAAATGAAATAAACGATGAAATGGTTTAGTTAGATATTTTGTAAGGCAACCTCATAACCCCTAGGTCATTGGCTTCATTTGAAAGAGCTTTACACAGTCCCTTCTATGTGCACCTTGCTTTAAGCCAGTTATGAATTGATGAGTTCGTTTGCCATTTCTTTCGCTTATGGAATTTGGTGTGGGGACACACTGGGGGCTTCAGCTGCCATTGTAATGTGCTGGGCTTCTGGTGTGTCCCTATGTCTTTAAGGAGGATTGGGCTACTCCTGGCAAAACTGCACCCAATTCAGCCTTTGCTTTATATGCTCCAAACCAATATATAAAGATAAAACCACACTACACTGAGGGGCCTTGATGAGGCAGTGTGGCGTCCTTTGCAAAAGTTGTGCAACTAAAACTTGTGTTTTTAACCCTATCAGACAGGGTATTCTGTTTTTGTTTTTTTGCAGGCTAGGAAATTTTTGCTTTTGTACTGTGTAAAGCCCTTCCATGTGCACCTTGCTTTAAGCTAATTATGAACTGATGCATGTGCTTGCCATTTGTTTCACTTGTTGGCAACACAAAAAAGTGCATATTCACAGAGCTGAATTAAATTTTATCAGTACATCCTATGGGCATCTTCAATATGTAGGTTTACAAACTTCTAGATCAATATGGTTATTAGGAGTGGGATATAAATTCAATATAGAAATACACATTTCTTTTTTGTTTGTTTTTTACCATAGACACCCTTTAAACAAAGCTGTTGGCAGGCTCTAGCATGCTTTTATTATGTTTTACTGTGCTCTACCACAACAGATTCATGTGAACAGGCCCTTTGACAGGTGTCCCATTTGAAAGATTTTCCCTCCCCTCCTGTTCTGATGACAGCTGAAAAATGTTACATTTCCCATTACTTTCTGTGCTGGTGACATTAATCACCAGTACAAATAGAGAGGATACATCGCCCTAGCAGGGACACCAACAGCAATAATTAACGGATGGCTATGCCATTCCCTTTCTACCATATCCAAAAAATAAATCAATTTAAATTCTGAGTCACTGACACAATAAATGTCAAATGTGTTCTGTATTGTTTTCTTCTGAATCTTTGCATTTAGGTTCACTAGGATCCCAGCAGCCCGGTTTGTTTTGCTCACAGCTTAGTGGTAACATCACATTAGTCAAAAATGACAGACAGATACCCTCTGGGTGCTGGGAGTGTAGAGCACACAGTGTTCACTAGGTGCCTGCCAGAAGCTACGAAATGCTGCTTACTTTGACAAACACCTGGACAGCTACATTGTTTGTACTGGATAGTGAAGGTCTATTAATCATCTCAGAGGTGGAGAATACCAAAGACAGTTTAATTTAAT
>NW_017306666.1:156741-170998 GCF_000935625.1 Nanorana parkeri
AAATCTACTGTGTATGACTCATCTGAAAAGTGTGTGCAGAGGAACAGCATGTGAGACCTCCTACTGTGGATATACACAACACCTAGCTTCATGGATAGAGTGGTGACAGATTAGAGCCACAGTCAGGTTTGACTGTGTACCGGTTTCATGTTCTCTATTTTTCCTGATCCCCCATTGCCAAAGGGAATGAAAGGGAGGGAAAATCCGAAAACTTGACTTTCTACCATCACTGGAAAGAAGGAGAAATCTACAATGGGGACATTAGTTTCTGTGACAACTGTCTAAGAGGAAATCTCTCTCATATTGGCAAGACATCCTCTCACTTCCTGTTGAGTCTACGGGACTTGAAGCAAATGGAAATCTCCCTAGTAAAACGCACACAAACAAAAAGATGGCATTTTTAACCCTCCCCTACCTCTATTCAAAATGAGGAAACAATTTGTCTTAATGCCTCATTCACACAGGGCTTATGCTGTGTTCTGGGATTCCTGCAGCAAGAACCTATGGATTTCTGCGGCAGGAATCCCAGCTGTGCTTGTTCAAATGTGGCCTCTGTACCCCTTATGTTATTGACAGCGGTCGCGTATGTCAACAGCAGTTCACATGTAATCATACATGATATTGAT
The DNA here is from genome assembly GCF_000935625.1 of Nanorana parkeri. NCBI lineage: Eukaryota > Metazoa > Chordata > Amphibia > Anura > Dicroglossidae > Nanorana > Nanorana parkeri. The sequence goes on from NW_017306666.1 coordinate 157,368, forward strand.
TACATGCGGTTTGGGATTGATGCTCCAGGGACAATCCTTGCATCTGAACGGTGCACCTGGGATTCCTGCTGTAGGAATCCCAGAATGCAGCATGTGAATACAGATTTAGATATACTTTCAGGGGCCATTTGCTTCTTTATGGGGCATTAATGTGTTTTGCGTCAAGACAGTCCTTTCACAATTAATGGGCTGCCAATGCATGCTTAAGCTCATGCATGACCTTTTTTTGTAACCTGTGCACTACCATGCTTTGCAGCATGGTACAACACACGTGCCCTGGGGTGCCATTAAGTAATTAAGTTGAAATTCACCATGAGAGCCTGGTAACTAGCACTTTTAGAAGTGGTCAGCCAGCACCAGCCAGACAACAAGTCAGGACCAGCCTGGCAAGATGAGGGGTACATAACAGCATGTAACTGGAATTAGTTTACCTCTATTAGTAAGTGGTTTTTATCAAGCATCATGGATGTTGCAGAAATTTTCCATCACTGAGCTGCTTTGCAGGCAAAATTTTCTTGGAATTCAAAATAATTTTTTCACATTTTTTTTCTACGTAGTCGTTTAGCTTATTTCATGTAGTATTTTTAGAATTTGTGTTTTTTTTCTTTTATATTGTGTATCAATTGTTATTTGTTTACTGTCACTTTGTATTTTACTTTTTTTTCACGGTTTATCTTTCTGTGGAAAAAAAAAACAACCCCATAAATAATGAGGAAGTGTTTTGTTTTTTTTTAGCACAAGAACAGGTCCAGGATAGTTGAAAGGATCCTCAGGAGGTTTACAAAGCTCATTGCACCCTTGAGGACACCCTGTCACCAATTTACAAAAATTGTAGGTAAAATAACAGAAAAACTAGGTATGTTAAATGCTCACTTTCAGTGTTTTGCCTTTTCATAAATGTTTTTATATTCCCTTAACTCACTTTAAACAAGTCAGCTTGAAGAGAGAATTTGCTAGCAAATTTGACTTATTTAGGAAGTATCAATTCCCTAGCACAGCCCTCTCCCTCCTTGTATGTCATACTCCTCTCCTTTACCGGGAGTGTCTAATTACGCTCTTTGCTGACCCAGTTCCTCTGCCCCTCCCTTCACCTCCCTACCGAACCCTTGATTTAGGATTTAGGGAAGGAGCAAAGGGTAATACTATACAATTTCACTTGAGTGACAGCTCTGAGATGGCTGACTTAACATCCAAGATGGTGATGGCCAGCAGATTTCTCAGGCCTTTTGGATGTCTACGCAAGGGAAACTTTTATAGGTAAATAACAGGGGCGGACTGACAACACATGGGGCCCCCGGGCAATGCATGGTTATGGGGCCCCCTTGTGCTCCGCCCATATACAAGCCCCTCCCACAAGGCCCACCTGTATAAACATTCTTGTGTCACAGATCAGGCAGGCACAGCCCTCTAATCAGGCATGTTAGAGGGCCGCCCGCTGGGGCCTCCCGAGGCTCTTATTGGGAGTGAGCAGCCGCCCGATTAGAGATTGTGTAGAGATGTCACCAGCACACCAAAATCCTTTTTAGGATAAGCAAATGTTAATTTGCTTATCCTAAGAAGGATTTTGGTGTGCTGGTGACATCTCTACACAATTGCTGATATTTGCGGCGCCATCCGCAGTCACTGCGAGCTCCCTGCCTGATAGGGTAACTATCACGCAGGTATGGCAGAACAGTGTCCAGAACAACCTTATGAAGGTGTTTATCACTCAGGGCCCGTTCACACTATCCAGTGCGTTCATCGCACAGTCTCATGGGATGAACGTAATGGATTGCATAAACAAAGGCTCGTTCTGGGGTGGAGTGGGCGTGGTGGCTCCATTCATGTCAATGGCGCTGCAGACATGCCTCCCACCCACACTGGAACATGTGGTATCTCAATGCACTGCGTACCAGTGCGGTGTGATAGCAAAAAATCAGGCATGCCCTATTTTTTTGTAGGGGGGCCCGTCAGCCGCCGAAAACTGTGGAGGGAGCGCAGAATTTTAAAAAAGCCTACAGGCACTGCAGGGGGCAGCCCTGGGCCTCGGCCGTGAGAACCCATCAGACAGCCGCCTGCAGCTGCAGAACGGCCGGTATGCGGTGGCTGCATCTGCGCTTTACCTGCCGGCAGCGACCCCACCATATGCGGCGCCCATCACCGTGGCACTAGTTTCGGCCCTGGGTGACGGGCCCCCTGAAGGCGGCGGGCCCTCGGGCAGTGCCCGACAGACCGAATGGTCAGTCCGCCCCTGGTAAATAACATGCATTAAATGCACATATAGCCTTCTGGAAACAGTATTGTTGAAAACAATAGTCTATCAACAGTGTCTCTTTAAAAAAAACCTTAGGCTCTTTCACTACTGACTCCAAAGCATTTCCACAAAATGGCCATATTTTACCGCAATCTCCATATTTTTTACCAAAATGTCATAAAGATGACAATTCTATATTGCTCTCCCAAAACTGACATAGCTGCTCATCCAAAGGAAAAACTCATTCCATTTGCTGCATATTGCATGTTGATTACTACTGTATGTGGAATGCAGGTAAATCCACCTTTTTGCGTATCCCCTGTTAGTCATACAGTACATGTTTTATCATTGTTTGATGAAGCTGGTGTGGGGTGTGGCTCTACAAAGAGTCAGTCTGAGGAGAGAATACCTTGATGTAGGCTTTACTGCACTCAACATAAAACTTTAAAGAACTTTAAGTATGCCCACCTACCCAGGTGTGACAAGAAGACACTAGAGCATGGCTAGAAAGAAACTGGCCCAAATCTCTAAAAACTATGAATAGATTTATAGGCCTCTGTACTTTTTCATTTTTGTCCCCTCTGGGATTCTGATGGAGAGATCTGTGCAACTAAATTACCAGCCACCTGCCTAGGCCAATTTACACTATATGGTCAAAAGGTTTGTGGTACTTTATTATCACACTTATACAAGCTTGGTGGACATACCAATCCAAAACCATGGGGAGTAATAGAGAGCTATCTCCTCTATTCAGGTATATCAACCTTCACTCTTCTAGGAAGACTTTCTACAAGAATTTGGAGCCCATGCGGCCAACATAGCATTTCTGAGATTAGATACTGTTGTTGGACAAGAAGACCTGCCTTACAATTGGCATTCCAATTCAATCCCAAAGGTGTTCAAACTGTTGTCATAAGATCAGAAATGCACAATTGTCTAAAATGTCTTTTTTTTTTTTATTAACATTTTTTTATTGAATTTTCATACAAATAATGTAAGGTTTACAGTATACAGTCATTTGCGTCAAGTGGACAATAACAAGAAATTCACAATAAATTCACAGAGAGGGTATAAACAGATTGAGTGAGGCCTATCCACTTAGTAGCAGTCTCATTTGAAAAGATCAGTTAAACAACCTTGTTATGGACCATAGAGACGGATAATAAGTATGCATAATTACGATCCCTTCCAGGTCCTAAATTTCAATAAGTATATCCCGTGGGATAAGCCATTGTGCGTTCCCCTTCTGTATACAGATACACATGTCCTGAGTGTACATTGCAAAAATCAAGCACATCTTAGTATTTGAAGCACAAAATGTCTTTGAATGCCAACGTATTAACAGTACCCTTTCACTAGAAGCCCCTCAATAATTAGGATGGGTTTTAGCCACATAGTGTAGCATGGACTGGCTCTTACTGTTGTATTGTCTGTTAACTCAGAATGCACTGAAAGAAGTTTGACTGTCTTATGACAAGGAAAGAATCAGAAACCTCTGTATTAAAGTGGACCTGAACACAAAAAGTTAAGATTTGCTACGTTATACATAATATTTAGAAACACTACCCTGAAAAATTTACCTTTTTGTCCTCAATTCCTCCAGAAAAAAAAGTTGATATCCTGGTATGCGAGTGTGCCTAGAGTGACACTTCTTTGCCTACAGCTTCCTAGCTGTATATCTGAAGTGGAGAATCTAAGGCGTGTCTCTGAATGCTAGTTCCAGGAGATTTGGAGTAAGATTTACTGTAGTGTTATCACTATTGTTCAATCTAAGTTCATTAAAGTTTCAAAGTTACAAACAATAAGAACAAACAAAACGTTAAAGTAAATATATACCTAAATTCAGCCACTATTGTGCTGCTCACTGGTCTCTGAAGCAAAACCGTGCTTCCACCAAGATGGTCACACCACACACAATGCAGCAAAAAGCATGGTAAGTCAGTAAAGGGAAAGATCAGCTGCAGCTGGAGACCACAACCGACACTGGTGACTAGTCCTTTGCCCTCTCTCTGCCTTAGTTGGGCATTTTTTAGAGATCAGTTCCTCTATAAGACTTTGCCAGTGGGTATTTGAACCCATTATTATATACCCAAAGTAAAAAGATTAGGTGTTGTTGGACATTGTGTCCTTATACTACGATCCTGATGGTTCCTTATGGAGCAATTAGATCCCTGTGACATCTCGTATACAGAAGAATATTCAATGCACGGAGCATGCATGCCAGGCAACCACTTCAGAAGTTGTAACATGATGCTGTTTTATCTCTGTTTGAATTGACACTGTCACTTTGCAAATTCAGAGGAAAGTGCAGCTTTTCTTGAAAGACCAACCGCCCACCAACTGATACTTACCTTCTTTGTGTACTGTTCCTCCACTGGAGCCTGGACTGTAATCTCTGTGTCAGATGGTATTTGAGTTTACACATCTACCTTTCTTCATGAGACAGTGTACAGGTCTGATGATTGGACACTCAGGCCAGAGCACTGCATCCTGAGGAGAAGGGGTAGTGGTCACATGCTCTCTCGTACCTGCAACGGAGCAGAGGGGAAATGCAGTAAAGGTGAGTATCAGCAAGTCAAATATTCGACATTCTGTGACTTTGCTTGATGATTAAAGAGACTTTGCCCATTCAAATCAATGTTAAAAATTTGTTTTTTTATAATAAAATACTTGCTTTTCACCATTCTTTCTCCTTTGTTGCATCTCAGTGCTGCTGTTTTCGTGCAGCCTCTTTGCAGAACTTCCTGTCTTCACACACTCCAGCAATGGCTGCCTGGTATTTCTCAGAGCAGGTGTCCTGATGGCGACAACAGTGTACCATGACTGTGCAATGTGTGTTAAAAACAGCCATTCCATCCATTGAAAGCCTGTGTGACAACATGACAAGTCAGGAGCACAATTGGGAAACAAGGAGAAACCCTTTAAAAGGAAATGCCTTAACAAGGACATTCATGATACAGTCACACTGTATTTTTTGGCAGATTTAAAAAAAATATTGAAATTGACTTGAAAAATACATGAACATGAAAAAGCTTATATGAGATTTTAGCGTTTGGGTTTGTATATACTGTACTTGCATGCATTTTATTCAGCTTTTCTAAATTACTAATAAAAACAGGTACCTGTGCCATTGTTACTGGTGACACTGGAAATAATACTTCAGCATGCTTTTTTTTTTATAACCTTCGTTGGCTATATTGTGATATTTTCTTTGTCCTCTAAAAGAAAAAAAAAAAAGAAATCACTAGAAAGAAACCAACCTTTTTCCTGTTGTACCCAATGAGTACTGCAGATGTAAAAAGCATGCAGGATCTCTGGATGCCTTGAACATCAAACCTCGGCCACAGGAAGGATGGTATACCATTCACCCTCATTTGGAATCAGTGCATGTTCTATTTTTGCAATACCGAGAACAAACATTTATTTAGGTTTGGTCTAAGGCCAACAGCCTTCAGCGCGTTCTTCTTGTTACAAGCAAATTGCTATTCACGTGTTTTCTCTTTCCTATTTCGAGAGATCAAGAATTTTATATTCAACCAAAACATTTCTCTTGTATGGCTAGAGCTACACATGTGATTTTTGTAGCTAAGTCTTGCCACTAAAATTCCTACTGATGTATGGATAGAAGTCCCAATCAATAACTAAACAGATGAAAAGAAGCAGTTCTGAATCAAACAAAAGTCCACTGTCCATAAAATGAATTGGCAGGACAATATATATGCATTCAATTCTTACAATTCCCATACCAGAATTGTCCTCCATGCAGCATGAACATAGGGGGGTGGGGGTTGGAGAGGCATCATTACAAACCCTGAGCACACCTCTAAGGACATTGAGCCATACTAGAAGAATTGCGTCATAATTATGAGCAGAATTCAATATGTCCCATCGCACTCCTGACTCCCGGAAAAAAAAACAATAACAGGGTGGGTGCAGCAATGACAGCAGATGCCTCCGCAAATCACATGAAACCAGCAGAAAATCACTCGCACTCCAAAGTAATGCCCAGTCAATCTTTTTATTGGCTAAGGTGGTATAATATCTCCAGGCGATGTTTCGGAACCCAGTGGTCCCTTCATCAGGCAAACAGAAAATGATTTGAGCAGGTCGCCTGGGACAAGAAGCCACTTGTAGCACTAAAAACAAATATTTTTATTTGTATTACAAGGGAGTCACATACACAAGATGACTTGTAGATTAGAGCTAAGATAATGAAGTCACCATTCTTGACAATGGTGTGGAAGGATTTCAGCTCATCTGGTACACTTACAAAGACATGTGTTGCGTGTTATCTGTGGGTAGTGTCTGTGTACTTGATCAGCTGTTCATGCTGACAGTGACGTTTGAACACTGTCATATACAATTTGCTCTGAAAAGATAATGGTATATAGCTAGTATGCTAAAATATAGTGAATCTGTCACTTTCTATGGAAAATGTTCCTTGCTCGATGTTCCCATTGGGAAGATTCACCCCCTAGATTTGTACTGGTGGCCAGGGCCATGCTGTCAACTGAGGCGGCTGCCTAAGCTGGCACCCAAGGTGATACAGTGGGGGGTGGCACTAAGGCCGAAGTGTCCATACCGGACACACTGTCCTCAGTGCAGCTCAATAATGCTGAGAGACTGATAAGACATAGCATTACTGATCTCCCTACCCGGCCACTGCACCTATCACACCAGCAAGCACAGCGGCCGAGCCCCTTCAGTGATGTGGAGCCTGTTAACAGTGCAGGCTCAGTGTCACATAGAACAGGGCTGCCAGTCAAGACAGAGACTGGCCTGGCAGAGTTTTAACAAGCTCCTCATCACTGAGATGACTGCTGGTGTACGCGTGTGTACAGTGGTGTATTTTGGTTTGGGGCTACCCTAGGCAAGATGAAACTCAGGCGCCCCCCACTAAATTTGCTCAGGATCTGTGGTGGGCTCTGCAGGGTCTAAGGTGGGCTGTGAAGGATCTCTGGTGGGCTCTGGAGGGTCTCAGGCTGCAAAGCCCACCATAGACCCCGCACTACCCACCTGAAACCCTGCAGAGCCCACCATAGACCCAGCAGAGCCCACCACAGATCCTGCAAAGCCCCCCTGAGACCCTGCAGAGCCCACCATAGACCCCACAGAGCCCACCATAGACCCCACAGAGCCCACCATAGACCCCACAGAGCCCACCACAGAACCTGCAAAGCCCCCCTGAGACTCTGCAGAGCCCACCACAGATCATGCAAAGCCCCACTAAGACCCTGCAGAGCCCACTGTGTGTCAGGGGGGCAGTGCAGGATCTGTGGTGGGCTCTGCAGGGTCCCCTTACCAATCAGTGCGATCCTCTTACCTGCATCTGCTGTCTCAAGCTACACGCTGCTGGATCTGGCCTCCTTCACTGCTCGGCAGCGCTTCCTGGTCTCGGCCTCCTCTGCTGCCCGATGGTGCTTCCGGGTCCCGGCCTGCTCTGCTTGTTTGCCTCACGGCAGATACGCCCCTGCGTGTGTATATATATATATTGTGGGGAGCGGAGTCAGCTGTTAACTGTCGCGGGCCAGCCGGCGGTGGGGGGGAGGAGTCAGCTGTCAAAATAGACTGAGCTCTCTTCTCCGCTCCGCCCGCTCTGCATCCAGCGAGTCAGAATGGAGAGCGGTACAAACACTCAGCGATCAGTGATCGCTGACTGCTTGCAAATAATTGACAGAGTATGGTTACTGTGTTTTCAATTATGAATGAATGGGAAGTGCTCTACATCACCTCCTGTTCATTCATGATTGTGGTTATAGTAAACATACCATGTCCACATGTTATGAATGAACAGGAACACTCAGTATAGAGGATTCCTGTTCATTTATAACGGGGCTGCTGAAAGAAATTGAGGACTCTGTGTTCTCAAACTCTTTTTCTATTTTAAAAGGGAACTATCAGGGTTCTGTTTAGGCCCCTAATATTTCCCAGAAGCCCCCAACAGTAAAGTAACAATATATAATAAAAAAAAAAGAAATTTGAAAAGGTTAGAAAAAATGTTTTTTCGGTTTGACTTTTTTTTCCGGTTTCATTTTGGTTTGCCCTCTATGTATGAAATTTCCCCAAATTGGGTCATACAGAATCTGGAGCTGTTGGTCCTATAAACAATCAGCTTCTATCTTCCTTTTGTTCAGTATCTTTGTAAAACAAAGAGAGAAGGTCATTTTTGCCATGTACAGCGGCAACAGATTCTGCCTGCTGTACTTTGGCGAAATTCCTCACTATTTCTAACACATTTGGAAACACTCACCAACTGCGCCCCACCCCCAAACAAAAAAGGCACATAGACCGTAATGTATGTAAAAGTACACGCTTTATTTAAAACTTATTTTCTATTTAACAACATGCAACAAATTGGACAAAAACAAACACTAAAAAAACTGCCACACATTGGTGTAGAAAAAGTTGCCAGGCAGTACCAGGGCAAATGCACTTTCACGAATGGTGAAAGTGTGCGGTGGCTCAACCAGGATCATAACCTTGCATCTCATCGTTCACTCCAAGGGATGGGGAGCCTGTGAAAATGGTGATGATGGAAGGTGAGGTTTGTGGATGGTGACTGCTGTTGGACTGCTGGGAGGATATCTGTCGGTTGTGGGGCCATGGCATGTTTGTTGTATAGCTTGTGGGTCTTGTTGTGGGTAAGGATATGCTACTTCCCAGCTACTTTCGGTGCTAGGACAAGAAACTGACATATTAAGTAAGTTGACATTCGCAGTTTTGAACAGGGATGACCAGAAAATGACTTGGCCAAGATGGAGTGACTACTTGGCAATGCAATGACAGCTGTGTGCGGAAAGGTCACTATAATCATCCCATGCAAAAGACCGAATGTGTTTTTTTTTTAGGGACAAATCTCATGTGCGTTGTGAACCTATGCAAGGTCATGTGTTCCTAAACCTAGTTCATGTCACAAAACTTCCCAACAGGTGTAGACAGCTGCTCCCAAAGTCCTTTTGTGTTCACACACACCAGCCATTGTACTGCCAATAAACCACTTTTTCTTGCCACAGGAAATTACAGATCAGCCCCATAGGCAACTGGTCAGTAGCAGGACAATTTCTTGTTACATTTGAAAATGAACACACGTGCTAACTTACCTTTGCATCTTGGTGATCGGCAGGAGAAATCCTAGCTCTTTCACATGGATGTATTCCATAGGCACTGTAGTGGAAGAGACACTCCTGTGCTCTCTCAAAAGCCTCCGATTTCTCGTCCATGCATTTTTAATGCTCTTCCATTTCAGTTTTATGATTCTCACTGCAAAACAAATAACAGATCATTATTTATTTTTTTAATACGGTAGCACCGTACAGTCTGCACTTTGCTTTCATGGTTGGGAAATCCATGGTAAGCTATATTATTTGAGACATCTGTGCATTTCTAGGAACAACAGCTCCTGCTCTGCCCTTTGTTTTTGTAGGGGATGAGGCCTTTGCCCTAGGAGAGCATCTGCTGAGGCCATGATCCAATCGAGGCCTGGACCTACAGATTGTGGACCTGCAGAAGGGAGTCTATAATCACAGGCTCACAAGAGCACGTCAAGTAGCGGAGTGTAGTTCTGGAATCCTTTTTAATAAATGCCGATTTCTGCGCACTGCCATGAACCTCAAACTGCAGAATGCCATCTCAGCATTTAAACCATCATGTGCCCTACAAAATATTTATAAGGCAGCAAGATTGGTTTCTTTTCAAGGATTCCCTGATGCACTGCATGAAAAGGGCCCATTGGTCCGGAAGACGAAGCAGCACCCAAGGAGCAAACATTAGGGGCCAATTTGCATCTTACTTCATCATGTCCCCTGCAGGAGAGGTCCCATGGCAACTGGAGGCTGTGGACTAATAATTGCATATTATAAATTCAATGTAATCAGCCTAATGCTTCTGCTGCAAATTTGGAATTGGTTTATTTTAGGGATGCACTGATACCATTTTTTCAGTATCAAGTACGAGTACCGATATTTATTTTTTGGTACTCGCCGATACTGTGTACAGATAGTGGCATGGAGTATGGAGCCAGCTTTGCTGGCAACCAGGAAGCCTGACAGTGTGTCATTACCTGCTGCCTAGCTCTTTATTGTCTGGGAAGCCAGCTCGATGCTAATTGGCCAGGAAGCCGACTTTCCAGCCGATCAGCATGGAGCCAGCACCTTGGCCAATCAGGGAGGTGGGTCATTACATGCGGCCCGTTTCCTGATTGGCCGGGAAGACGGCTCCATGTTCCCTTGCAGCACTGCCGGTCAGAGGAAAACTCCCTCTGACTGGAAGTTCCGGTATCGGAGCATTTGGTCGAGTACCGGCCAAATACTCGGCACCGAGTATACTAGCATTATACTAGTATCTGTATCGGTGCATCCCTAGTTTATTTTTTGGGGATAAATAAAATGAAAGGATCCTGGTTTACTTTGTCTTTATTGATTTAATAAAAAGGTACTGTGACTTTCGATGGAAGCTTAGATAATTTTCTTTTTTCATTGGTTCAGATTTTTATTTATTTTTTTGGCCCTTTAAATAGTTTATTTTTATTTTCACCACACACACTGCAATCTGCTTGTCTAATCTCTTGAGATTTCCAAACATGGATGCTGTGCAAAGTCCTGTCTGATTGAATTCATGTTGATTGCATATTTGCTTTGTCCAAATATTAACGATTGATACGAGCTGAATAGTTAATTGTACAGAGGTTGTGTCGTCAGATTGTAACGTGTGTGGTGAGTCCCCCAAATCACTGTTCGGCTATTCACTTCAGGCTGGTACGGCTGATTTCAGCCGACGTAGTTTACTATTGGCTATTGCAAATTGAAATAGCTAATAGGAATCTAGCAATGCATTCCAATGGGCAAAATCTTTTTTTTTTTCTATTCTGACACGGCTCTGTGTCAGAATTAAAAAGTCCTCTCACAGAATTCTCACATTTTATAAAGTCTTCTCACAGAATTCTATTTTCTGTAAACAAAGCTAAATTGAACGCACCTAAATGCAGGTAAAGGCACAGCTTGAATTATATAATTCCTTCATATGTGTTTAGAAATGTCCTATAAACACATCTTAGCACATATTTATCAATACCAGTGTGACTGAGGCCTAATATTTCCTCATTACATACTTCCATAGAATGCAGTATCAACAAGGACATCTACTGGAGAAAACTGTTACTGAACCACATTTAAAACGTCATTCTAAATGTTAAAAACGAATGACCAAATAAAAAACTACATTTCACCAAAAAGATTAGGTGTCTAAGTGAAACCAGATAATGATAACTTATAAAAACTAATTCGAATTTCATATTCTGTTTTAAGGAGATGGGAAAAAAATGTCCTTCGGACCGGAATCGAACCAGTGACCTAAGGATTACAGCTTGGTAATTCCACTACAGTCCTCCGCTCTACCAACTGAGCTACCGAAGGATCCCTGAGAGAGGCTGTCTCTGTACGAGCTTTTCACATGTATAGGCGGATCCATATCATGTGACTTTATGCTCAGTAGTCGCTTTCTTTTCGATATTTCATACAGACATGGAGTTACCTGATCTAAGGGTTGTATTTGTAAACAATTTCTCTAAGCTTGTTTGGCATTACTCAGACATATTAATCAGACTTTATTTAGCTCTCCAGCATGCACAGCGTGTTAAAAGAAACAGCATGTTAGCGACATCTAGTGGTAAAAATAGGAAAACTGACAGCACCAACAAACTGAAAGTTCTGCTGGAATATACATTTCTATGGAATCCAAGAAGAGTGACTGCAGAGAAAGATCAAGAAGCCCAGCAAGTCTGCCTACATTTTTTAAATATTTGGCTTTTATTTGTTTAGTATAGACTGTATATGTTTTAATTCATTACTGTCCTCTCATTCACTACTTCTGCTGGAAACTACTTCTGGTTCCAAACATCAACTACTCTCTCAGTAAAATAACACATTCTAAAGTTAGTTTTCATCTTTCCTATGCTAGTTTGTGGTCCCCATGTTCATTATATCAGCTTCATTCTGAAAAAGAATCCCCTCCTATACCTTATTCACACTCTTAGGCCCCATTCACACTGAGCGACATGAAAATCGCACAATTTTGAGCGATATTGCGCGACGAGCGATATTGAGCGACTTGTCGCGCGACATCGCGCAACTTTTTCCTATTGGGCTGTATGCAATCAGGAGCAATATCGCTCGAAATCGCTCGAAAAAAGGGTCATGTAGGAGCGACAAGCTACCAGCGACGAGCTACAAGCGATATTGAGCGACGAGATGTGAACTGCTCCATTAAAATGGATTGGAGAAGCTACATAGAGCAATATCGCGTGGAAATATGAGCGATATCGCTGCAAAAATCGCTCGATTAATCGCTCTGTGAACGGGGCCTTAAAGGCACAGTCTGCCTTTTGAAAAAGAATACAAAATGCACACACAGTGATAATAGCAAAAATGTGCATTTATTCAATTTTTGCATCAAAGCCCGCAAAGCATTAAAGGAGAACTATGGGGTAAGTGTTTTTCCCCATAGTTCTCTTAAGGGTCACGGGAGGACATAAACTAGCGTCCTCCTGTGGCCCAAAGCTCAGTATATCGTGTGCTACAGCTTGCGGTATACTGAGACTGCTGCAGCTGGCACGGATCCCGACATTAATGTCGAGATCCACCCTGCTGCGTGAGTGACAGCGGGCTCCGCCTATCTAGAGGCAGAGCCAGCTGTACCCGCCCCCTCCCCGTCCGTTCCTCCAGTCAGCGCTGGCGGATCGGAGAGGAGAGGGGGGGAATCCCTGACAGTCACTGCTCTCTGCAGGGAGATGATCGGGAAGTGAGCGAGCTAAGGTATGTGTTCACTCACTTCCCGATCTATTGAGCCGACGTGTGACAGTTTCATTGTCACACGTTGGGTCGAACTATAAGGATGAGTGATTATCCTTTAAGGGTTAGCCTCTGCCCCTAGCCCCAGGTCTGTATGGAGGTAAAGTTCAGTCTCAGGGTACACCACTCTGACCTATTATACCTCAAACGTAACCACCATGGTGCAAAGCCACAATCCACCTTCCAAGGATGCACAACACTTTGGAGTATGGAGGTATGGACCTTGCGTTATGAGGCGGGAGGAATTCATCAATAGACTACAAGTGCATTGACATCACCGCACTTATGCTCCATTGAGTTCATCTGCTGTTGTGACAGATGGGACCTGTAGTCTTCCATTCAAAGACCCCTGCAAATGGATCTGTGAATATAGCCATGAACTTGGTTGGGTGACAGCTGCCACTTGTAAACAGCAGATTAGGGATTCTTGCTGCAGGAAATCGCTAGTTCCTGATGCAGGAGTTGGTAGCAAGGTAGCAAGTATCTAGTGCTAGCAGGCAGTAGATATATGCAAAAACATTTTTAAAAAAGTGTGCGTGTGTGTGTGTGTGTGG
>NW_017306666.1:171212-172947 GCF_000935625.1 Nanorana parkeri
GGTAGTGTAATTCTTTATTAGGCTCCATTATTCACACCTGTATCTTTACATGCGGTTAGGGATTCCTGTGCCAGGAATTTGCGTTTTCCTGCAGCAGGAATGCCTAATCTGATATTTACAAGCTACAACCGGCAGCCGTCAACCATTCAAGTTAATGATCAGGTGACAGCTGCTGCATGGAAACTCCTGCACATCACATGTTATGGTGTGTGAAATGATTACATTTGGTTAGCATTCAATCACTCTCCATGGACACATCGAATGTGCATCCAGGGAGAGTGCTTTCTAACTGCATGTAATAATATCACATACCGTTACATGTGGTGTTCAGGAGTTTCCATGCAGCGACTGCCACCTGATCATTAACTTGAATGGGTGACAGCTGGTTAGGCATTCCTACTGCAGGAAAACGCAAGTTCCTGACGCAGGAATCCCTATTCGCACCTAAACTTACAGATATGAATGGGGCTTTATTGTGTGTGTATTAGAGTCCGTTGTACCCAGGGGCGGACCTACCGGACAGTGCAGCCGCCCCGGGGCCTGAGCCTAAAGGGGGCCCAGTATCTGACCTAACACAGCCTCGGGGCAGAGATGGGGGGGCCCGTCGGTGTCCGGCCGCCGGATAGCATAGGATCGGTATGCGGCGGGCCCCCCATCCCTGCGCCGGTAGTGTCCGATGATCACATTGGTATCGCTGTCATATCGCTGGTATATACATGGGCACGCTGTCTGAGATGGACACACACACACACACTGGTGTGTATTTCTGCAGCCTCCCCTACTAGAAAACAGCCAGAAGAGGTGAAGGTAAGTTCTTAAATAAAATCATTATTTTTTTGTAGCCCTATTGATGGCATTGCTGTATAAAGTACTGCTGGTATTTGTAGTTCTATATAGCAGGTCCCATTCTGCATTGCAGCAATGCAGAATGGGACCCTCTATAGAGGACTACAAATCTCAGCAGTACTTTATACAGAAATGCTATTTTTCCAACTTTTTTTTGTGTGTGATTGCTACAGGGGATGTGGGTTGGGGGGTTTATGTTTTTTTTTTTGGGAGGGGGCCTTAAACAACATCTTGCACCAGGGCCCTTTGTTCCCTAGGTCCACCACTGCTTAGAAAACACATGGAATTAAGGTATGCATGCTTCCATTTATTAAAATGTAAGTGTAGGTTGGGTTCTGAAATGTGGAGGGAAAATCATATCTTTTGATTGGGGGTTTATTGAGTTTGACTATCAGGTTTATAGTTTTCCTTGGTAAAAGAGATTTTTTTTGGTTATGTACTAACTGGCCCATATAAGTTAAATACCATAGCTGCTTTTTTGGCTCAATTTTAATTATTTCTATTACCAGTAAGATAAGTCACTTCAATGTGCTTTACTGACCAATAGAATAATGTAGCCATCATCATCTGCAGATTATCACGCACAATTTAGCAATGCTGTAAGCACAATCAGTCTTGGGAAATTTACAAATATATGTAAGCATTTAGCAATCCCAATGGGAGCTAGTCAGAGGTGGCTGAAGCACAGGATCATAGGAATCCATGTCTTGGGAATGGGCAAGCTGTGATCAATCATGGGAGAACCCTTGCGCATCCAAAAATAACGTCAAGATCACCCATGTAGTTTGACTTCAGTTCTGTAGCTCTTTTCATGTAAAGTTTTCAAATTATTTTGGAAACTTTATATCAGAGAAAACAAATACAAAAAAAAAAAGAGACCTGTGCAGTG
>NW_017306666.1:173456-238717 GCF_000935625.1 Nanorana parkeri
CTTCTGGGCTTGCTTCTATTTTCCCAGCGGTGCCCCTTCTAATCTGTCATGGAGGAGAGACTTGAGTGATTTCAATCCTACACACAATGGAGGATCGGGAGTGGTGCTGCTGCACCAAAAGAAGGAAGCACAGAGTCTCAGGAGGGCTGTGCAGAGTCTCAGGAGCGCTGTGCAGAGTCTCAGGTGGGCTGTGCGGCATCTCAGGATGGCTGTGTGGCATCTCAGGTGGGCTGTGGGGAGTCTCAAGTGGGCTGTGGGGAGTATCAGGTGGGCTGTGGGAGTTTCAGGTGGGCTGTGGGGAGTATCAGGTGGGCTGTGGGGAGTATCAGGTGGGCTGTGGGAGTTTCAGGTGAGTTGTAGGCATCTCAGGTGGTCTGTGGGGAGTCTTATGTGGGCTGTGGTCTCAGGAGGGCTGTGCAGGGTCTCAGGATGGCTTTGCGGAGTCTCAGGAATGCTGTACAGAGTCTCAGGAGGGCTGCGCAGAGTCTCAGGAGGGCTGTGCAGGGTCTCAGGATGGCTTTGCGGAGTCTCAGGAATGCTGTACAGAGTCTCAGGAGGGCTGCGCAGAGTCTCAGGAGGGCTGTGCGGAGTCTCAGGAGGGCTGTGCAGAGTCGCAGGTGGGCTGTGCGGCATCTCAGGATGGCTGTGTGGCATCTCAGGTGGGCTGTGGGGAGTCTAAGGTGGGCTGTGGGGGGTCTCAGGTGGGCTGTGCAGGGTCTCAGGTGGGCTGTGCGGGTCTCAGGTGGATTGTGGGGGTCTCAGTTGAGCTGTGCGGAGTCTCAGGTAGGCTGTGGGGGTCTCAGGTGTGCTGGTAGGGTCTCTGGTGGGCTGTGCGGAGTTTCAGGTGGGCTGTGCAGAGACTCAGGTGGGCTGTGGGGGTCTCAGATGTCCTGGTGGGGTCTCTGGTGGGCTGTGCGGAGTTTCAGGTGGGCTGTGCAGAGACTCAGGTGGCCTGTGGGGGTCTCAGGTGGGCTGTGCAGAGACTCAGGTGGGCTGTGGGGGTCTCAGTTGGCCTGGTGGGGTCTCAAGTTGGGTTCTGCGGATTATTATTTTTAATAACGTTTTCGTTTTAATTTTTTTAAACTTTTAATCAGTTTTTTTTTCATTTTAATTTCTTTTATTATTTTTTTACTTTTTTTCACTTAACTTTATTGCTATCACACAGGGGCTAACAAGCAGAATGTGGTACGCATGCGCAGTACCACGCTTTTTACTGTCACACCTGATCGCGCGTCAACAGAACTATAATGGGGACAACTGATATAAAGGGGCACTTTGATAGGGAGAATTGATGTAAGGGGGCACTCTGACGGAGACAACTGATGTAAGGGGACACTTTGATGGGGAGAACTGATGTAAGGGGGCACTCCGAGGGAGACAACTGATGTAAGGGGGAGTGGGCTGTGGGGAGTATCAGGTGGGCTGTGGGGAGTATCAGGTGGGCTGTGGGAGTTTCAGGTGAGTTGTAGGCATCTCAGGTGGTCTGTGGGGAGTCTTATGTGGGCTGTGGTCTCAGGAGGGCTGTGCAGGGTCTCAGGATGGCTTTGCGGAGTCTCAGGAATGCTGTACAGAGTCTCAGGAGGGCTGCGCAGAGTCTCAGGAGGGCTGTGCGGAGTCTCAGGAGGGCTGTGCAGAGTCGCAGGTGGGCTGTGCGGCATCTCAGGATGGCTGTGTGGCATCTCAGGTGGGCTGTGGGGAGTCTAAGGTGGGCTGTGGGGGGTCTCAGGTGGGCTGTGCAGGGTCTCAGGTGGGCTGTGCGGGTCTCAGGTGGATTGTGGGGGTCTCAGTTGAGCTGTGCGGAGTCTCAGGTAGGCTGTGGGGGTCTCAGGTGTGCTGGTAGGGTCTCTGGTGGGCTGTGCGGAGTTTCAGGTGGGCTGTGCAGAGACTCAGGTGGGCTGTGGGGGTCTCAGATGTCCTGGTGGGGTCTCTGGTGGGCTGTGCGGAGTTTCAGGTGGGCTGTGCAGAGACTCAGGTGGCCTGTGGGGGTCTCAGGTGGGCTGTGGGGTCTCAGGTGGGCTGTGCAGAGACTCAGGTGGGCTGTGGGGGTCTCAGTTGGCCTGGTGGGGTCTCAAGTTGGGTTCTGCGGATTATTATTTTTAATAACGTTTTCGTTTTAATTTTTTTAAACTTTTAATCAGTTTTTTTTTCATTTTAATTTCTTTTATTATTTTTTTACTTTTTTTCACTTAACTTTATTGCTATCACACAGGGGCTAACAAGCAGAATGTGGTACGCATGCGCAGTACCACGCTTTTTACTGTCACACCTGATCGCGCGTCAACAGAACTATAATGGGGACAACTGATATAAAGGGGCACTTTGATAGGGAGAATTGATGTAAGGGGGCACTCTGACGGAGACAACTGATGTAAGGGGACACTTTGATGGGGAGAACTGATGTAAGGGGGCACTCCGAGGGAGACAACTGATGTAAGGGGGCACTCCGTGGGAGACAACTGATGTAAGGGGGCACTGTGATGGAGACAACTGATGTAAGGGGGCACTCTGATGGAGACAACTGATGTAAGGGGGCGCTCTGATGGAGACAACTGATATAAAGGGGCACTCTGATGGAGACAACTGATGTAAGGGGGCGCTCTGATGGAGACAACTGATATAAAGGGGCACTCTGATGGAGACAACTGATGTAAGGGGGCGCTCTGATGGAGACAACTGATATAAAGGGGCACTCTGATGGAGACAACTGATGTAAGGGGGCGCTCTGATGGAGACAACTGATATAAAGGGGCACTCTGATGGAGACAACTGATGTAAGGGGGCGCTCTGATGGAGACAACTGATATAAAGGGGCACTCTGATGGAGACAACTGATGTAAGGGGGCGCTCTGATGGAGACAACTGATATAAAGGGGCACTCTGATGGAGACAACTGATGTAAGGGGGCGCTCTGATGGAGACAACTGATATAAAGGGGCACTCTGATGGAGACAACTGATGTAAGGGGGCGCTCTGATGGAGACAACTGATATAAAGGGGCACTCTGATGGAGACAACTGATGTAAGGGGGCGCTCTGATGGAGACAACTGATATAAAGGGGCACTCTGATGGAGACAACTGATGTAAGGGGGCGCTCTGATGGAGACAACTGATATAAAGGGGCACTCTGATGGAGACAACTGATGTAAGGGGGCGCTCTGATGGAGACAACTGATATAAAGGGGCACTCTGATGGAGACAACTGATGTAAGGGGGCGCTCTGATGGAGACAACTGATATAAAGGGGCACTCTGATGGAGACAACTGATGTAAGGGGGCGCTCTGATGGAGACAACTGATATAAAGGGGCACTCTGATGGAGACAACTGATGTAAGGGGGCGCTCTGATGGAGACAACTGATATAAAGGGGCACTCTGATGGAGACAACTGATGTAAGGGGGCGCTCTGATGGAGACAACTGATATAAAGGGGCACTCTGATGGAGACAACTGATGTAAGGGGGCGCTCTGATGGAGACAACTGATATAAAGGGGCACTCTGATGGAGACAACTGATGTAAGGGGGCGCTCTGATGGAGACAACTGATATAAAGGGGCACTCTGATGGAGACAACTGATGTAAGGGGGCGCTCTGATGGAGACAACTGATATAAAGGGGCACTCTGATGGAGACAACTGATGTAAGGGGGCGCTCTGATGGAGACAACTGATATAAAGGGGCACTCTGATGGAGACAACTGATGTAAGGGGGCGCTCTGATGGAGACAACTGATATAAAGGGGCACTCTGATGGAGACAACTGATGTAAGGGGGCGCTCTGATGGAGACAACTGATATAAAGGGGCACTCTGATGGAGACAACTGATGTAAGGGGGCGCTCTGATGGAGACAACTGATATAAAGGGGCACTCTGATGGAGACAACTGATGTAAGGGGGCGCTCTGATGGAGACAACTGATATAAAGGGGCACTCTGATGGAGACAACTGATGTAAGGGGGCGCTCTGATGGAGACAACTGATATAAAGGGGCACTCTGATGGAGACAACTGATGTAAGGGGGCGCTCTGATGGAGACAACTGATATAAAGGGGCACTCTGATGGAGACAACTGATGTAAGGGGGCGCTCTGATGGAGACAACTGATATAAAGGGGCACTCTGATGGAGACAACTGATGTAAGGGGGCGCTCTGATGGAGACAACTGATATAAAGGGGCACTCTGATGGAGACAACTGATGTAAGGGGGCGCTCTGATGGAGACAACTGATATAAAGGGGCACTCTGATGGAGACAACTGATGTAAGGGGGCGCTCTGATGGAGACAACTGATATAAAGGGGCACTCTGATGGAGACAACTGATGTAAGGGGGCGCTCTGATGGAGACAACTGATATAAAGGGGCACTCTGATGGAGACAACTGATGTAAGGGGGCGCTCTGATGGAGACAACTGATATAAAGGGGCACTCTGATGGAGACAACTGATGTAAGGGGGCGCTCTGATGGAGACAACTGATATAAAGGGGCACTCTGATGGAGACAACTGATGTAAGGGGGCGCTCTGATGGAGACAACTGATATAAAGGGGCACTCTGATGGAGACAACTGATGTAAGGGGGCGCTCTGATGGAGACAACTGATATAAAGGGGCACTCTGATGGAGACAACTGATGTAAGGGGGCGCTCTGATGGAGACAACTGATATAAAGGGGCACTCTGATGGAGACAACTGATGTAAGGGGGCGCTCTGATGGAGACAACTGATATAAAGGGGCACTCTGATGGAGACAACTGATGTAAGGGGGCGCTCTGATGGAGACAACTGATATAAAGGGGCACTCTGATGGAGACAACTGATGTAAGGGGGCGCTCTGATGGAGACAACTGATATAAAGGGGCACTCTGATGGAGACAACTGATGTAAGGGGGCGCTCTGATGGAGACAACTGATATAAAGGGGCACTCTGATGGAGACAACTGATGTAAGGGGGCGCTCTGATGGAGACAACTGATATAAAGGGGCACTCTGATGGAGACAACTGATGTAAGGGGGCGCTCTGATGGAGACAACTGATATAAAGGGGCACTCTGATGGAGACAACTGATGTAAGGGGGCGCTCTGATGGAGACAACTGATATAAAGGGGCACTCTGATGGAGACAACTGATGTAAGGGGGCTCTCCGATAGGGACAACTGATGTAAGGGGCCCTCTGATGGAGACAACTGATGTAAGGGAGCACTCTGTGGGAACAACTGATATAAGGGGACACTTTGTTGGGGACAACTGATGTAAGGGGACACTTTGATGGGGGGAACTGATGTAAAGGGGCACTCTGATGGATGCTGTACTTTATTTCAGTGAAGCCAGCCACAATGTAGTACAACCGTATCACACTGCACTTTGCCTATAGAACTTAATAAAATGTCACTTGTGACCTTTCAAAAAAGTTTGAACAAAAAATTAAAAAAGCTGTGATGCGTCAGGGATCGGGTGCATCAGCACATTCTCTGGGAAAACGCAATAGCAGCTATGCGTTGTAGTGCAGCTGCTGGTGTGAATGCAGCCTAGGTGGCAGACCACGATGCAGAGATAGACTGGGTGACTATTCTGTCCGGACCAAGATTCGAACTTCGGCTCGAAGAAAATTTTGGTTACCGGACCTCCATGAATTTTCATTCATTACCCCTGCTTTAGCGTGTGATATATAGTGCTTGTCAACCTATAGGTATAAGGCCTCAAATGCAGCCCTGACACTACCAAAGGCCTGCATATAATGTAGAGAGGACAGTCAGGAACTGCAGACACACTAGAGAAAATGATGGTCAGAGGATGAAGACATTCTCAGGGTTTGGTTGGAGACTGGAGGCATTCTGCAGAATACTGTACATTGAGAGACTTGGGACAAATCATAGAAGGCAAGCAGAAATCATTGCTATTACCACTTTACAAACCAGCACTTTCATTCCTTCTACAGACTTCTGGGGTCTGGGGGCAGCACAAAAAGTACCAAAGGGGGGCACCAGGGGTGTGAGAAGTGTAATAGTAAAAATAAATATAACCATCATATATGTACTTTTGAGGAAGTCTCCAAACGAATATGATTAGGTAGGACTATAATAATTCTGCAAACAATTCTAACTGCTGTATGAGCATTGTGAACTGTTACTTTCATGTGGTTGCTAAACAAAGGTCCGCCAAGTCATTTTAGATAAGAATGTCCTTCAGCTGTTTCACTAAACCCCATTTCCCCTTGAAAACCTTCTAACATAACTCTCCTGCTTTTATGAGACGAAGGATCCTCAGTGAATGAGATGTTCTCACTGGCAAGGTTATCTCAAGATTTTTCCTCCACAGACTTCAGACAGACACACTCTTAGGAGCTTTGTAGTCATGTGACTGCTTGGAAAAAAGATTTAAAAACGGGTATTTACACTGAAATTTATTTTAAAATGTATGCAGCAAAGATTAAAAAAAAAAAACAGTGGGGATTTCATTTAAGAGGGGGGTCATTTCATAGCCTTTCCTTTTTCTTAAATTCAGGAAGCTCTCTTTTAAAGTGAACCTTTACTCCCCAGATCCACTTTAGCCCCCTGCAATACAAAACGATTACCATAGCAATATAAAACACTGATTTTGTTTTGTTCACTTGGTGCCTTGGTGAGAATGACACGTGTTTTAGATTGTAAGCTATCACGGTCAGGGCCCCACTTACCATCTTATCTTGATTTGTATTGTAACCGTAATGTGTTCCTTATATTGTAAAGCGCTGTGCACATTGTTGGCGCTATATAAATCCTGAATTATAATAAAAGTCCTCCCTCCCACAGCCTTCTGGGGTATCCCAGAAGGCTGCAGGAGCACGGGCTCATGGCGTTAAGAAAATAAATCTCCTTGCAATAGGGCTACCCTTGCACTGAAATGGTTAACAGTGTCCACAGTATATTAACCCATCAGATTTCAGGTTATTTAGCCAAGGCAATAAAAGTTGAATATATGAAAGGGCTATGAGCTGTGTATCTAGCAATCAAAATGGAGTTTATTGGAAGAGAAAACAAAAACAAAAAAGAACAGTGGTTAGGGGCAAATAGGGTGCTTATCACTAACTCCGAGGAGGACAGCTCCTAAATCACTGGTCACAATTCCTTAAATGTGTCTGCGGGGAAATGATATAGATTGAAGAGAGCAGGGCTAAACGTGTTTATATCTAGCAGATCAAACGAGCGCCATACACAGCACAACGCTGCAAGCACGCATGGGAAGGAACAGAGACCCGGGTTCTTCGCCCCCTCTGCCAAGGTTTCCGATTGGCTCACAGCTCTGCCTGTCACCTCTGCACATTCTTTCATCCAATGGGAAGCGCTTCTCTCCTTAGAGGAGCTGTCGGTATAAGTCTGGAAGTGGCAGTGGGCGGGAAGATCAGGCTGGTGCGGGAGTAGAAGGTGCGGGTTTTGTTTTTCTGGACTCCCTGGAGCGATCGGTAAATATATAGAAGACAACATGTCATCATTATACATAGAAGACCCTGATCTCTCAGAAAGATCAGTTATCTTCATACACATCACTATCAGGAGACCCTGATCACTTAGAAAGATAAGTTATCCTCATCCACATCACTATCAGGAGACCCGGATCACTTAGAAAGATAAGTTATCCTCATCCACATCACTATCAGGAGACCCGGATCACTTAGAAAGATAAGTTATCCTCATCCACATCACTATCAGGAGACCCGGATCACTTAGAAAGATCAGTTATCCTCATACACATCACCAATACTATGTAGTATAATCACCTGCCTCTATCCAATCAATCCTCAACCAATCAGGCAGGCCGCACTACATAGTTATCAGTAGATTTAAAGAAGTTCATACAGTCGGATTGTATGTAGGGTGTGTAGTGAGTTTAAAGCTTGCCACACGCATTACAACCTGATGGTAAAATCTCCTTTAGATCTGCCAATATGTAGTGCAAATGCCTTGGACATAGAGTGATTGGATAGATTAGATAGGTCCCCATAATGTATAGATTTGGTCAATCTAAAGTTGATTGCATGGTCAGATTGTATTTTGCATAGCCACCCTTAGAAGGATCAGTTTTCCTTATATATATATATGTCTATCAGTCCCTGATCTCTCAGGATCTGTGATCCTTATATACAGTACATGTCTATCAGTCCCTGATCTCTCAGTAGGATCCATTATCCTTATATAGAGTACATCTCTATCAGTCCCTGATCTCTCAGTAGGATCCATTATCCTTATATAGAGTACATCTCTATCAGTCCCTGATCTCTCAGTAGGATCCATTATCCTTATATAGAGTACATCTCTATCAGTCCCTGATCTCTCAGGATCAGTTATCCTTATACAGGCCACTACCATGAGTCCCTCTCTTAGCAGCCTGACAGTTAACAGCCCATGACTTTGATAATATTTACTAATTGGACAGGAAACATCTCATTGGCAGCAGCCAGAAGAACTGATTGTGTAATGAATGTATTTGTTACCCATATCACTACAATGTAAAACAGACTAATGGCAGATTATTGTTTTGTTTTTGTACACATTTGTTGTGCTTATTAAATTAACTCCTGGTGATCCTGCTGTGAAGGACTCCTTCCCTTTTCCCCATTGTTACCCTAAGAAATACTATGCTGCCATCGCTGGTAATTGGGAAATGTCTGTAAATATGTTGTGGGAGAATAGCAGCACTGAGAAACAACAAAAGATGAATATAGCTGATAGTAAAGAAAAAAAAAAAGCCACTTGTATATGACACACAATACTTTCGGGTTTTCATGTGCTTTACAGTAGAATGATGCATGTACACATTTCTAAGTACTAGTTGCACCTTCCTTGTATAGTGACTTTCAGCAACGTTTAGGCAAATGTTTTTAGCTTTCAGTAGTTCAGCAAAAGCTGATTGTGGGTGCAAATCTTTAGGGCTGCAAAAACTAATGGATAATGAGAATCGTTGTCAACCATTCTCATTATCGATTAGTTGATTCAGCTCAGCCCCTGCGCCACTCTGCTCCACCGTTCTCCTCCCTGCTGGTGCCGGCTGCAGCAGTCTGTATCCCTTTCAATCCAAGCTGCTCTCCCGGCCTTTTTTCGGCAAAGGAGGCGTGGACACAGAACGCTGCAGCCAACACCAGCAGGAAGGGGAAACTGCTGTGTCTTTGCATTCCTGTCTGTTGCTGCTCCTGCTCGTCCACTACTGTCCCCCACTGTAGGCCCGGTTCCTCGGTCCTTCCCCCGTGCCGCTGCTGCTCCCCATGCCCCCTCTTCTGCCAGTGGCAGAAAGCCGCTATTGGCTATTTTAAATTGTAATAGGCAATAGCAGGCTGGCTATTGCACCCGCACACTGCCTGCTGTCAATCAGAAGAGGAGGACCTGAAGGAGAACTTCCGGTTGGCTATTTCTCCCAGTCACTGCCTGCTGTGTTTACAGCTGTCATTCCCTAGCTAAAGCTATCGAAGTGGAAAGGTGATACTAGGAGTCTAACAGACCCCTAATGTCACCTTAAAGAGAACCTGTCATCTCCAATGTGCTATCACATAAGGGGCTTGTGAGCCCCCCAATGTGATAGAAATAAAAAAATGTTTTAAAAAATAATATTAAAAATACCCCAAAAATGTAAAAGTCCCCCGACCCCCAAACACGCACATACTAACGGAAACATAAGTCTGGTGCACCTACGTGGGAAAACGACAATTGTGCTACACGTCAGGTTACGCTGCGTGTGCCAGAGTTAGAGCAAACATTTTTAGGCCCATATTTATGGCTAACTCTAAACTGATGACCTGACTTTTATAAACAAAAAAATTTGTATTTTGTCCAAGTTTGGTGTGTTATTTTAACCAGCTGCCGTCCACCCACTGCAAAAAAAACGGACGGCACAGTCGCATTGGCGAGTTGCCATCTGCAGACGGCATTTTTTTTCTGCTTGCTCGCGCGCGCCCCCCTAGCTCGCGCGCACGGGCAGAAAACCCCATCCAATGTAAAGAGCCGTTACCGGCTGTTTCACATATACACGATCGGCGGCTCTATAGCCTGCCGATCGTGTATATGTGCTGGCTGCGTGCCCCCCCTCCTTCCCTCGAGTGCCGCCGCCGCCCCCCCTCCTAACCCCTCACCTTCAATCCCGGGATCCGTTGCCCCATCTGCGGCCCAGGACCGGCTCGGGAGGGTGTCAGGAGGTAAGATCAGAGGGAGATCAGCATCTTCCTCCTTGCTGATCTTCTTCCGTGCTGTGAATGCAGAAGTGATGTGTATTACATCACTTCCGCATTCACCTGTCAGTCATCTGGCTGCTATAGCCAGAGAGAAGAAGCTGATGAAGCGATCTCTGCTTCATCAGCTTCTTTTGGGGTCCCCAGGGAGACCCCTAATGTCTCCATAAAGAGGACCTGTCAGTGTGCCTTTGCTATTATATAGGGGGATTGTTATCCCCCTATGTAATAGCAATAACAATAAGTGTAAAAAAAATAATATATAAATAAAAAAAGTTTTTAAAAAAATAGTCACATATACATTTTTAAAAAACAAAAAAACAAAAATTCTTAACTCCCCCACCCCCACGTAATCTTAAGGCTTGACATGTTTGGTGTCTTTGTACCCGACGTGACCCCGCCTTTTATATTTTACCCCAAAAATTGGGTAATAATAAATGTTTTATCATTTAATATAGGGGAAACAGTTTTTTTTGTTTAAATTCGATAATTTTTCCTTAATATAGTAAAAAATAAAACCCGCAGTGGTGATTAAATACCACCATAAGAAAGCTCTATCTGTCCCTAAAAAATGTTATAAAATTAATTTCAGTACAGCGTTGTATGACGGAATAAATGTCAGTCAAAGTACCGCAGCGCTGAATACTGAAAAATTGCCTGGCCGTGAAGGGGGTGTAAACACCGCGGACTACAAGTGGTTAAATAACAGTTTGCTTATTTTATTATATTGGAGCTTTACCATTCAGATTATTTTAAATCTATGAAAATAATTAAAATGTCTAATATAATATATACAATTAAAAAAAAAAAATGTAAAAGTCGGAAAAGTTTTGGCCTGAAAAATTCTGTTGCGGGATGTGCGTTGTGGTGCAATTAATTTTATTGGCACCACAAACACGCCTCCTGCCCGCACTGGAATGCACGGTAATGCAATGCTGTAGCATTCTAGTGCAGTGCAATTACAAAAAATGTGCATGCAGTTTTATTCTGAAGTAAACTTTAGTTTTTTTACACTCAATTTGTGTATTTTATGTCAAATAAAAGATGGTATTTCATTTTTTTATTTTCTCCAATTAATCAAAAAAATAATCGGCCAACTAATCGATTATGAAAATACTCGTTAGTTGCAGCCCCACAAATCTTTGAACATTTAGCTCTGACTACTACAGTGTTTTACATGATCCCTTTGGTCTTACCAGGTGTAATGTGTGTGTATGTATATATAGATATATCTATATATACATATATATAGATATATCTATATATACATTGTGCCAGGCTAGATCATTGTAAGTATATATACATTTCTACCGGGAGTTCAGCTTTAAATGCATCTCATTGCCTTGTGTTTGCTTTACATATAATGGTTGGAAGGTGCAATTTGACTCAATGCTCAGCAGATGATAACTGGACACACAGTCCTGTACTTTTACCAATGCCATATACAATACTAGTGCTGGACAAGCAGTGCCACCAGTATACCTAGGGGAGACTTCTGACAGGCTCAAATGCTACTTCTGCATGGTAAAGGAAGTTCCTTTTAGCAAATATTTACTATTGATCTTGGTCAGTGGTTTAAGCTATTTAAAAACACAACGTGAGTGAGTGTTTTGAAAACTGTTACTCACAGTTATAGTATATGTAAACCCAACCACTAAAATCTTACAATACAAGCTTTAACCAGCAGTTAAACCAGGGCTGGACAAATCCCAGTGCCAGGTCACCAATGCTCATCAAAAATTACAGCTGGTGCCTAACTTTTGAGGTTTTCTCTAGTTGTTGTCAGTGGAGCTGGCTCCTAAAAATATCCTACTGGCTCCTGGACAGACTAGCTACTTGATTCCATATCCATTTGCCCTCCCCTGTTAGGCCTTGTTCACACCAAATGCAGAGCAGATCCGGTCAGGTTTCTGCACACACACACGCTAATCTTTTAGATGCGTTTTTGGCTAAAAAAAAAAAAAGTTAGTTTAACATGGGCTTTCAGTGCGTTCCAGGTTTGCATGCGTTTTTGATGCATTTGCAGATCCAGAGCAGGTGAAATAGGGCCTGCTGCAGTTTTTTTTACCTGCTCTGGATCTGCACGCTGCGATGTGAACTGGAGCTAAAAATACCATAGGAATACATTGGACGCAGTTTTGATCCGGTCTGCACCTGCTCTGCTCTGCACCTGCTCCGCGCTTGGTGTGAACTACCCCTTAAAGTAGTTTGAAAAGTCATTTACAATACATTTAAATCTTTCATCTTGACATTCATGCACTTTGTGTTAATGGTTAGTTCACACCAGGAACTGCATCACAACTGCGTGTGTCTGCGCAGTTGCATTGTGTTCCGTTTTGACGTGTTTGTAATGCATTTTTGATGCGTTTTTTCCCCTGCATGTCCCTGGATGATGCCAAAATCAATTCTGGTTCTTTTTGTATGCATTCTGTTGCGTTTCAGTGCGTTTTGATGCGTTTCGTGCAGTTAGATGCAGGTAAAATAGGACAAGCAGTACTTTTTCTGACTGCATCTGAACGGACAGGAATGATGTGAATTAAACACAATAAAGCCCATAGGAAAGCATTGTGATGTATTTTGACTGCAGCAGTCAAAATAAACAGACTGCGTCACAACTGCATATGGTGTGAACTGGCCCTTAATGTAAAGTAAAAATTGTCACAGCACACCACATATATTCACAGCAAAAAGTCCTTTAATGACAGATTGCCATGCAGTACAAGCGCTTTCGGGGTCTCAAAAGTACCCCTTCATCAGGCTCAGAATGAAGCCTCATTCATTCTGAGCCCTTCATTCTGAGCCTGATGAAGGGGTACTTTTGAGACCCCAAAAGTGCTTGTATTGAATGGCAATCTGTCATTAAAGGACTTTTTGCTGTGAATATCTGTGGTGTGCTGGTGACAATTTGAACTTTATATGCTCATGGTGCCGTCCGTGGTTGCTACAAGCACCCACCTGCTCTGCAGGTTTATTATTTTTCCGGTAAGGAGTGCAGCTCGATTCCTATTATATTGTATTCACTGGCCCTTAATGTGACCCAGGGCTGATCAAATCTCAGGAGCCAAGTAGCCAATGCTCCTTACAAATTACAGATGGTGTCTAACTTTTGAGTTTTTCTCTAGTTGTTGCCAATGGAGCTAGCCCCTAAAAAAATAATTCTGTCTCCTGTATTGGATAGACTGGCTCCTGAATTCCATATTCATTTGTCCACCCATGATGTGACCACAATCAGACCCTGTCTCGTAATTGTTCTGTTGTGTTGTCACCCTGTCACAGACTTCTAATGGAGACTACAAGTGGCTGTTATAACATATGTTACACAGACATGGTCCACTGTAGTTGCTCACCCTGAGAAACGCTGTGTAGCCATTGCTGGAGTGCACGCATGTAGATTAGTAGCACTAAGGTGCAATGAAAAAAGGTGATTATAAATTATTTTTTTTAAACGGCAGTTAGGTATGGCATACAGTCCTTTGAGAAAATGTCAGTTAGGGTTTATATCTGCTTCCACTTTTCATACCATGTTCCATGTTCCCTCCATATTTACAACATAACAAGTAACATGAAACATGGTGCCATTCGACAGCCCCTTAACTTGAATTGTAGTGTTCTACTCTCAGCTAGCTTTTGTTTTTAAAAAGAAAAAATTCAGCACAGCTGTGCGTAGCTCCACCCACACACGTCACGTTATTCAATCATCGATCCATTTACAGAATCTGTGAACGGAAGACTACAAGTACCATCTTCCACCGCGGCACAGAGACTTATAGATCTCAATGGAGCACCATTACCATACTTGTAGTCTGTTAATTACTTCCTCCAGCCCCATAATGTCTGTACCTCTCTGGGGCTGGTTAAATAGTCTGGTAGAGCTTGACCATTGTGCTTGTGATCCATAGATTGCTGTTGCAATGCTTTGCCGGCTCCAATGCAAAAAAAAAAAAGAATACATGCACATGTTTTTCTTTTTGCAATATAGGTGCATTCATTTTTTTTCCCCAAAAGTGGAATATTCCCATAAACATTAGCAAATATTACTTCAAAAGGAATATTTTGAGAACTGTCATTGACAACTAAGCGGTAACATGAAATAAATGTACAATTGATATTTCTGATAGGCTGATGCACTCAGGGTGGTACTTTGCTAACAATGACTCTTATAAAGGATATAGGTGATAAACACTGTCACATAGAATTGCTTTGAAATTGACTTGCTCTAAGAGAAATATGTGGACGGCCGTCGCTGAGCTTCTAAAAATGCTACTTGCAAGACTTTCCCTGGCTTCAATACATCCTGAATCACTGACCCAGAGAAAGCATATAGCAAGCAAACCTCAGAGCAAAGTCAGAACCCCTGATGTGCATAATTGCTCTAGTAGTGCAACATATTAAAGCCGGAGGATCAGCATGGCAGTAAGACAAGTAAAACCTGCAGAAGAAGTTCAGCAATGGCAGCCTCCATGTGTCAGCACAGGTTTCTTTTAAAAACTGCATCTATCTGGACCAATCCACCATTTGTCTGTCATTTAGTAATTAGGGCTTGTTCTCACCTATTCCAGTGCGTTCCAGCATGATTAGCAGGTGCAGGCGTTTACACTGCGGGCAGGGGGTTTGCATTGACTTGAATACACCGCCACAGACCCATCTGCCCCAGAACGCAGGGAGCCGGCCAGGATGGGATCGAGCCCGTTCCAGCAGCTAATTGAACGCTCTGGAATAGATGTGAACAAGCCTTTAAAGATGATAAAGTTATGTACGGTCTTTTTATCTATACACTTTGAGCACTGCAATAATTTTGCTGTCTGGTTCTATGCCAGGCACAGCATAGAGGTCCTCTTACGTCTTACTAGTAGCGCTTGTCCATTTTAAGAATTTAAAGTAGATTTAAACACAAGAACACAAATGTCATATATTGCATGTGGGGGGGCTGCATTTGTTTTATTTCCTTTATTTTCACCTGGTGATCCATCCTACCAGTAACATACTTCTTGTCCTAGGGTGACAACTTACTCACTGTACTGCAGAGGTGGACAATTTAATATGAAATTTAGGAGCCAGTCTGTCCAATCCAGCTTCATTGAAAGCAACTAGAGGAAACCTCAAAAGTTAGGCACCAGCTGTAAATATTAAAGAACAATGGCTACCTGGCTGGGGAGGGTGTATATTCTGTAGGCCACAGAGAAAGCTGGAAACAATGGTAACTGATAACCTTTGGCACAGGCAGAGTGAGCAATACTTTATCAGCTAATAAGATCACTGGAAAGATCAACACGTATTTTTTGCACCTATCAAACAGATATAACAAAATGCTTTAAATTATATATTTAACACACCAAAAGACAGCAATACGAAAAGTTAATTGTTAGGTTTTGCCCAACTCTAACCTATTAGAGGTATAAGTATAAGGGAGACACCTCAGAAAAAAACAGCAAAACTGGGCACATGGGTACAAGCCATCAATGTTAACGTCTGGGCTCGACATGGTGGATTGTGCATTTATATTTATTTAAGCCTAGGTAAGGTTTTTCCCATCAAACGGTAAGTTTTACTTTACTGTGGAGCCGTGTTAACATGTCCCCATTAAACAGAAAGCTGATTTTTTCCACACTTCTACCCTTGCTGCTACTTTTGCTTTCCAGATTTTCTGTTTTACATCTAGCATTGCCTCTTCTTGACATAAAGGCATCAGAATAATCTGCAGAACTGCTTACATGGTGCTTGTACAAGAGGAGGTAAGGATAATGCAGATTTGTGGGAGAAGGCAACTTGTTTCTGCAAGTTTGCAGTGGGCAACACTACCCCCCTTTGGTTCCCCTTGTTGCTGCCCCATTCACAGCTGTGGAAAAAAAACATGTTCTTGCAGAACCTCTATCTATGCAAGGATTAGTTTATTTCAGTAGAGAAAGCATGTATACAGACTATGTTATTGCATATGCATAGATGGTTTCTGTTCTGTGTGTGGGAGGTGATGCAATTGCATGCTGATGATCTTTATTGCAAGCTATAACGAGTGGCATGGGAGGCCTTTTATGTCATGTGTATAAAAACATATTGACTACATCTCTGCAATACATGATTTACCACTTTGCTACCCACTGCAAATACAGAAAAATATCTGATGATCTGCTAGAAATCCATTGTGCTCCTAACTTCCTGTATGAGCTGCCAATACAAGGGGAAATCAATAAAAAATGTCTGAGACAAACTTTGTCAGCCAACCAGCTTTTAAATATCCATCTTCTAAGCTGTGTGAGGAAAAAAACAAAAAACTGATTGTTTGCGATGAGCAACTGCACCAGTTAAGATAGAACTTTTCTCAGACCTTTTTGTTAATAAAATACACAAGTGCAGTGTTACAAACATAACGTTTACTTCAGAATAAAACTGCGTGCACATGTTTTGCAATCCCAGCTCTCTGGAACGCAGGACATTGCAGTAACGCGTGTTCCAGTGCGAGAGATCGCACTGTGGGCGGGAGGCGCGTTTGGGGTGCCATTGAAATGAATGGCACCACAACGCACCTCCCACAGCAGAATTTGTCAGGCCAAAACCAAAAATGACTTTTCCCACCTTTTTTATATATTGTTTTAATAATTCTATGTATTATATTAGACATTTTATTTAGTTTCATGGATTTTAAATAATCTGAATTGTAAAACGCCAAGCCAATATAGTAAACAGGGGAGCAGCGAAGGCACGGGGGCAGCAGTGGAGGCATGGGGGCAGCAGCGGGGGAAATGCAGAGGCACAGCTGTCTCTACTTCCCGTGGGGTGCCGGCTGCAGCGATCTGCTCAACTAATCGTATCAACTAATCAATAATTATCGATTATCATCATTTAGTTGTTGCAGCCCTAACATTTCCATTCACAAACAACCTCAAACAAGACTGTTTGCTCCTCAAACCAGCTTTTTCAGCTAGCTTCAAGTGGCTGGGCAGGCCAAAACCTTGAAATGTACTGTCAAAAAACCTCAGCATGAAGCCCACATGACCCCCCTGCAGGCCCCAAGGTTGAAGGACACCTTTTAACCTGCATGAATTTCTAGGCTCAGCAAACTTTTGACGGGAGTTAATGCTTACAGGCTACTAAAGTTCCTGACACCTGCTCCTGAAAGGTGTTTTCGTTTTGAATCTTCCCCAAGCTCGTTGTGGACCTTTTCAGTCTGTTTTAGAGCCTGGTTTCCCTGGGGATGGTCACCTAGGTTTTTCACCAGTAGTGCTTCAGGGATTGTACTTCAGTCTTTTTTACTGCGCCCAAGAAGGGGAGCATTTGGTTGATTTAGGACCTCAAGTGCAGAAGATCCACACAGAATTAGTTTGGACTTTCTTCACCAGGAAAATCTTCTAGCTTCCATCAACATGCGTCATGCTTATCTTTATATCCCTAGTGCAGTGATGGGGAACCTATGGCACACATGCCACAGAGGGCATGCAGAGGCCCCTCAGGTGGCACGCAAGCCTGGTTGCCAGGGCCCGCAAACTCCAGGTTCTAACCTGGGGTGCTCTGCGTGTACTTCCGGTGTTCCATGGGTCTCCAAGTCACATTAAGTTTTTGCAGATGGCTGCCGCAAATAGCGGCAGCCATCTTTAAACCTGGCAGGTGTCCAGATCCTATTTCATATATTGCCGAACCGGCAATATATTAAATGAAAATCATCTCGTGGTGGTCCAGTGGAGGATCAGTATGAACTGCATCTCTTGCTGATGCAGACCATACTGGCCGCTCCCCCGTGGTGCTGCTGCTCACAGACAGGAGCAATTAGGATGGTCTGCATCAGCCAGAGCTGCAGATCGCACTCATCTTCCACTAGACCGCCAGGATAATCCCCAAGTGCCCCACTGGAGCCCAGTGATGCAGCCCCCTCCCTGCAAAACAGGTAAGCTGGAGAGGTGGCAGATTTTTTATTTATTAATTTTTATAGTTAATAGTTGTGTGTGTATCGGTTTTAATGAGTGTGTGTTTTTTAATGAGTGTCTGTGATGTGAGTTCTTTAATGAAGATATGTGTGTGTTTTTAATAAGTGTGTGATGTGTGTGTTTTTTAATGCGTTTGTTTTTTTCATCGAGTACATGATGTGTGTGTTTTAATGTGTATAAATATTTGAATATGTGTGTTTCCCTATTTTGCCTAATGCAGTGATGCTGAACGTTTTTTAAACCCTAGTGCCCAAACTGCAATGCAGTACCAAACTTATTTTCATTGTTGGCACTTTGAAATTAATAAATTGATTTTGCGTTGCAGTTTGGTCACTCGGGCTCAAAAACGTTAGCCATCACTGCCCCAGGGGGACCTTTGGTCAGTCATAGGGCTGAAACAACTAATCGATTAAATAGATTATAATTAATAATGAGAATCATTGGCAACGATTCTCATCATCGATTAGTTGATGTTCGATTAGTTGCCGGCGCTCTGGTTCCCTGTTCTCCTCCCCGCTGGTGCTGGCTGCAGCGGTCTGTGTCCCTCTTATGCTATCCAATCCTTAGTTATTCAACTGTAAGGCCCCATTCACACTGCGCGATTTGCAAATCGCACGTTTGTCACGCGATTTGCATTTTGCACGATATCGCGCGATTTGACGCGCGATATTGCGCAAATGCTTGCATTGCAAAGAATGGAATCGCGGCAAAATCCGCTCCAAAAAGGGCCCTGCTGTAGCGACGCACGACCCACGACAGCAGGACCCTTTGCCCCATTGCCTTGCATTGGAGAGCGATATCGCGCAGTAAATTGCCGCGATATCGTGGGAATTACCGCGCGATAAATCGCTCAATGTGAACGGGGCCTAAAAGAGGTACTCGCATTACTCCCCATGTGAGACCTCTTGAACAATGTTAAAAAATGGCATTTAAGGCTTACCTGCACCAGGCTGACCTCATGAGCACAGTAGGTATTTTAATGAGACCCATTCACCACTGGTCTTATGGATAAGTCTGTACAGATTTTAGAACTGATGTTACTTCTGAAAAAAATGTTATGTCTGAACCTGGCATTTCAATTTGAGTGTCAGTTCACCTAAATTCTCAGTTGCTGCCCTGTCAACTGACTGACCTCAGGTAGATGGAACATATCAAATAACACAGGTCCTCATTAAAGATACATTTTTCAGGGTTCTGTTACTTGACACCGCTATGCATTCTTAGGCACAAAGAAATAACGTGGGAGGTCAGACAGTTGAAACAGGAGCAGATTTCAGGTGACCTCTGACACTTAGCACTCAGGCTGAAGTGCCAGGCTCAGACAAAAGTAAATAAGTAGAGTTTTATTGGTAAGACTGTACAGTATGTTATTCAGATTACTGAATCAAACCAATCTCTTTAAATATTCATGGTCCTTATTTTTCTTAGTTAAAAGCAGTGTTGTCTGACACTCTAGTCACATAATAGTAATGGGGTAGGCATGTAAATGAGCAAACTTGAATACATACGCACGGCCCTGGGACTAACGTAGATCCTGAAAGTCTACTTTCAAAAGTGCAAAATAGCAACAATTTGTCCAAGTCACAGTTTACCTTTAATGCTGAGATTTTTCATTTGTGCTGTACAGAGCAACAATGAGCACGCAGTAATCTAAAAACCAGTAATAAACATTTATTGCTTCCTCTATACTAATGATGGCTGAAATCTGGTTATTGTGGGATGCACATTCGATGTTCCCTGTTCCTCCTACCAACTCCCACCTCAGCATGCAACATTCTTCATGTTGCAAACTTTGTTAGAGCAATAATCACTTTAGCTTGAAGTGTTTAGCTGTATGTTTCTCAGTTGTTACCCTAATCTTTTACAGAGGTCTCCAAAGAAACAAGATGCCCAACAGCGAACAGTCATTAAGCAAATCTCGCAGCTCAGGGGTTCAGTCCCCTGGGGCTCAGTGGAAGAAATCCCCACGCATGCCCAAATGTTCCCGCTGCAGGAACCACGGGTATTCCTCATTGTTAAAGGGGCACAAGCGTTTCTGTATGTGGAGGGAATGTCAATGTAAGAAGTGCAGCCTTATTGCAGAAAGGCAGCGTGTCATGGCAGCCCAGGTAAGAATAGTGGTATATCTGTATACATACGGTCATGTTCATTTGTATATATTTTCAACAATTCTTTAAAATATTCAGTTTGATTCAAAATTGATATAACATGTATAATTGCTATTCAAGCAATTTTACAATATTATATTATGAAGAACAACTTGTCCATGACAATCCTCAGCATTTCAAATTTTAGTAATTACCAGAAAATTACAGATCTCTTCCTTGCAGCCACTGCAGTAATGTTCAGTTCATTCTCTAATCAGCTCAGAAGTCTGCATGGAACTTTCAAGGGTATAAAAACCCAAATTAAAAAATGTAATATATTACAGCTTACCAGTCCTTAGATATGGTGGCTGCAACAAACGTATCAGCTGACAAGATTTTTGGCAGACTCAATAGGTATTTTTGCACTCATCAAACAGATATAACATAACACTTTTAATGGTATATTTAACAGACCAAAAGGGACTGACCTACAATTGATGGAGCGTACATACCCTTTAAGTCAGCCTACTGCTAGCCTAAATTGTATCTACTTTACCCTTCGTTCCTTTGCTAGTCATCTCATTATATTTTTAGTAGTAAATTTAATAATAAACATGTTTATAGTTCATCTGCAACTCCACATGTATGTATTTTCAGTATAAATGGTTTTCACGAACCTTTTTTTTTAATGTGCTTGATTGGTTTGTACAATGTAGCTGTTGAATATTTGTGTTTTATCTTATCTATGTATTTTTGTTTGAATTTGTTATATACATGTCTATTCACAAAAGGGTGAAGAGTTTGGAGAAGACAGGAGAAGTAAACAATCTAGGAGAAATAGCTGATTTGGAAAAATTCTCCAATTCAGCTCACTTTCCGGTTCAGATATGCTGTCCTAGATTGTTCACTTCTCCAAACTCTTCACCCTTTTGTGAATAGACCCCCTATACGGTCTTGCACCTTTAATATTATCAAATAAGAGAAATGTGTGCACAGACCCAGGTTTAATACCGTGGGCTGAAAGCAGGAAATGCTGTGTTTATTTTGCTATAGGAATTAATTTATATATTTATATTTTGTAAATTATATATGACGATTTGTATGCCAATTATTGTAATAAAGGGGATGTGTTTTGTTTTTACCAAATCAAGAGCTGATGTTGTTCCCTTTGCTGAGTTTTCTCCTTTCTTCATTTATATATGATTTTTAAATGCTTGGAAATAATTGAAAACTTATTGTGTGGACAGGTAGGGTATATAATCGATATCTATCTATCTATCTATCTATCTATCTATCTATCTATCTATCTATCTATCTATCTATCTAGCTCATGCAGCACTGTAGAGTTGATTCTTTGTGCTTTCATAAATATTAGCTGTTTATTTGTATACATATACATTATTTTTTTTCTGTTTTGTAGAAAATCAGTGAAAGATTTGTAGTTCCAAATATTCTGACCCCCAAAAATGTAGAAGAAAACAGTAGCGATTAGCAGACAGTGGAATTGCTTATCTCATATTTTTTTTTATCATTTCTAGGTTGCTTTACGCAGGCAGCAAGCCCAGGAAGAGGAACTAGGATTAACTCACCCTATTTCACTACCCAGTTCCACTGAACTGCATGTCAAAAGGGAGCAGAGCAGAAATGCTTGCCTTTTGCTGGAAAATAATTGCATCCAGACAACTAGTTCCACTGCTGGTGTGACCCCCAGCTTCTCAGGTAACAGACATGTTAAATCACTAATTAGTTGAACCAAGGAACATGTACTGGGTAGGTTAAACTAGGAAACACTCACTTCAAAGATCCATATTAAAAAAAATGCTGGAACTTAAGTTGGCCATATACTGTGTGAATTTCGTCTGGTTCATCAAAAACCGACCGCACATTGGGTGCCCATGATGGCATCCTTTCATTAGAAAATCGAAGGAGACTGTCAGAAAATTTTCAGGTGAACAGTGATGGCAACCAGTCGGCTATTTCAGTTGGGTAGTTCAGGTATCCTGACAGGAGTCAAAATACAAAGGACAGAGCAGGAGATTTGTTTAAGGGTGCTATATGCATTCAGTGCTTGGCAAACAATCTCTGAGCCTTATTTTTACCTTTAATTTCATGTTTCAACCATATTCAGAGTGTAGCATAAAACATGGTCACATTGCCAGCCCTACCCACCCACATCCCATCCCCTCAACTTACCTGAACCGCAGAATCCTGACAGTTTTTAAATCTGATGTGCCAGCTGTGTTATCCTTTGACAGGGTCTGTGAATAGAGAAATTACAAGTTCCATCTGCCACTGCGGCAGATAGACTTGTGGTTCTCAATGTAATACAAGTACGGTGTCGTCACTACACTTGTAGTCTTCACATTTCTTCCTCTCCCTGTAACTAAAAGCCCGTACCTTGATATGGACAGGGACTGGAGAAATAGTTTGCAGCAGCCCAAAGCATTGCATCCACAATCCACTGATCATGCTTGCAATGCTTCACTGGCACCAATGCCCCCCAAAAAATAGTACATGCACATTTTTCCTTTTATGAATATGTGTGCATTTATTTGTGTTTATAGGTGGGCTTTAAATAGGTGGACTTGAAAATTCCCACCTTACATGAATCAATAATGCACATTAGCATCATCAAATCACCTTATCGCTTTGATAAACTGTACTTTTTTGATTGCTGCTACCCAAAAAAACAATACAAAACACAGAAGTTTCCCAGCACACGTACCAGCTAGCCTGCAACACAATAAACTTCCCTGTCTAACAGTATGTATTAAAAATAGAGCTTTTAGTTGCACAACTTCTGCAAAATATATTTTGAGAGTCTCCATATTGGAGCATATTTAAGCAGTAAAAAAATTGAAAGCAGGTATGCCTGTAGTGTGTCCCTGTGCCTTTAAGGAGGAGTGGGTTCCCTCCAGCCATACCTGCATTCAATGTATCTAGTTCTTAAACATGCTCCAATATGGAAACTTACAAACATTAGAGTTAGGACCACACTACACAGGGGTGCCTTGACGAGACAGTGCGACTTCCACATATTTTGCAAACGTTGTGCAACTAAAAGCTCTGTTTTTAACACATACTGTTAGACAGGGCAGTTTGTTTTGTTGCAGGCTAGCTGGTAAGTGTGCTGGGAACCTTCTGTGTTTTGTATTGCTGTAAGCCTTTTCATGTGCACCTCACTACAAAGACTAGTTATAAATTGGTGGGTTGCCATGTATTTTTACCCCAAAAAATAGCCAATGTCGTTACAACAAAAAGCCTGTAGTTTTCAAGTTGCAGTGAGATGAGTGGGCCAAAAAGACTGCCCTCATGTACATAGATAAGAACTAACTATACAGAGAAACAAGGTTTTTGAATATATGAGCACATGTATATAAAAAATACATGTAGAAGACTAAAGTTCCCTTTCACAGAGTTTCCCTTGAAACTTACTAAATGCGCATCCCTTTTTAGCCTGATGGCCCGACTATGAACAATAAAGTATTTACAAATTTGTAACGTGCAATATGTGAGCCTTAAAACAAGCACCGTCTAACCTCTGTAGCTGCAGACTCTCTGGAGCAATTCATCCTTAAATTCCACAACAGAAGCACTGAAGTCCTATAGGTTGCTAACCTAGCTGGTGTCTATTTTTTAATTTGACCATTTCACCCTTAAAGTGCATTTCCACATTTGCAGCCAAATTGGGATAAGAACTACTTTTTACGTTACATGTTCACATTGATGTAGCATAAGTTTTAAAAAAATCGTTACTTGCTGTTTTTCTGAAAACTCCAAAGCTAAATTTTTTGCATTTTCGGTCATTTCAAGGAGGAAGCTTGAGCTGGGTGGGGAGGTGATGTTTATCAAAGTTAACCCTGTCTGTACTATGCTGGCAGTTTTCATTATCAGTTGTGAACTAGGTTTGAACACTGCCTGTTCTAACAAAGGGTTAAAGAACTTAAAGCATTTGTTAATGACAGGCATTGCTGTCTGCCCCCCTTTGTATTGGGGACAGATTCACTCGCAAACTGTTCAGAATAGCTTGCAGCTAAGAAACAGGTGAGAAATATATTTTTTTTACATTTTGTTTATGTAACGAGCCCCTGCTCGCTCGGTTCCACTCTCCCGGCACTCCTCTGCTACTATTGGATCAGATGTCAGACCGCAACGTCTGATCCTTCGATCGTCAGATAATCCGGGATTGGAACTACAGCTATGTGCCGTTCCAATCCAGCTCAGAACAAACACCAGGCAGGCTGTATGTAAGTTCCAACAGGGATCTGCTTTATTGAAGACTAGCTCAGTATATATACAGTCCAAGAAGTCTAAACACATAACGCAATCAAACATGAACAGCATGCAAACATCCACTCCCCCTCCCCGATGCCTTAATGAATGAATAGGGAGGGAGGAGACACATGTGATGGGATTATCTCCTGAGTGTATCATAGTGTGATTTACTCATCTACACCTGGAGTCAGCTACTCCTAGAATCAGCTATCTAATCCCATCATCAACACAATACAACAAAAGGACCAATAAACTGTAACAGTTCAATGTCCAGAATTATCCCCCTTCAGTGCTCCTGGAGTCACAGCCTGTACCTATAATACACACAGGGCCATCCAAATGTAATGCCAGGGAACATGTACAGTACATCCCCCCACACATAAACCTGGTAGAATGGTTCATTGTAACCCCAAGAAGTCCGAGGGGGGTCTCCATAGTTCTGGGTCCATAGTCAGTTGGAAGGAGGCTAGCCCCCAGGCTCCTCCAACAGCACCAGTGACGGTTCAGTCCGTCACAGTTTAGCTATACTGTATGAATGGGAATACAAACACATAGTGGGGCTTTCTCAAATATGACTGCAAACGTGCAAATACACAATACTAGCTTTAAAGGGTGAGTGCACTTGCTCCCCAAATGTGAGAAAATGAACTTACCCAGAGCATTCAGCCACCACTTTGCGCCCATGCTATTCATACCCCCCATCCACATCCCCATCCCTGCACCACTAGCTGGTGTATGCTCCATACACGACATTGTAGCTCCGCACTGAGCATCCAGCATAACACTCGCAAATGGTGAGCACTCATTGAGGGCTTGTCCACACGACGTCCGGATTCTGTCCGGACCAGAACAGTTCGCTCCTGCACTAAAAATGTATCCCTATGTGTTTTATGGGCTCTAGTTCTCACCAGCGCAGTCCTTTCTGTTCCGGACAGAAAAAATACTGCATGTCACATTTTCTCCGGTCCGGAAACGCACGAACGCGTCAAAAAACGCGCCGAAAACCCACCGCACTGCAGTTGACAGCTGACAGCCCCACTCAACAAAAAAAGGAACTGGAACGTGTCCGGAACGCATCAAAAACACGCTGCATGCGTAGCACCGCGTCTGCAGATCTGGACCAGAAAATGGTGTGAACAAGCCCTCAGAAGTGCTTCTTACTTCCAGGACCTGGTCCTAATCTCAGAAGTGCTTTTCATTGGTCAGTGTGGTCACGTGACTGCAGTGAACAATGAGAAGCGCTTCTGATGAATGTGTTTATTGCGCCTTAAATAAAGACGTATTCTCCGGACAAGATCCTGTGGAGTGCGGCATGTTTTGAATTTTGACTGTTTGAGGTGGAAACATACTAGTTACCTGCACCTGGGATGTGTGTGCAGTCAGAAGCCAGGATTGGAATGTGAGCAGGGTTTAGCTGTGTTTGTGCTGAACAATGAGCGCTCGACATTTGCTAGTGTTATGGTGGATCCTTAGTGTGGTGAATGGTGTACAGACCGTATACCAGCTAACAGCAGGGGGATACTGCATGCAGCTAAAAGGTATAAATAGTGGGGACGGGCAGAGGTGGCAGAATGTTCAGGGTAAATTCATTTTCTTACCCTTTGTAAGAAAGTGAACTTACCCTTTAAATCTATAAAGGGAGGGGACATGGAAACTGTCCTTACCTTGCGAAAAAAAATAAAAAGGAAATGTCAATATTTATTATGCTGTATTTGTTGCAAATAAAGGGCTTCCTTATAAAGTGCACCTGGAAGGTGGGAGTGAAGGTAGAGACAGATCCTCTGTTTTCACCATTTCGGTGCCTGTGGTAATTAATTTGTATTTTCTGGTTACAGACATAGGAAGGTTCTGCTACCACCTACTAACCTTGGAATGCTGCTCCCTGCCTAATATGCATCAAGAGACAATTCAAATAACTTACTGCATGGCATGCTAGAGATGCCATTATATGTACAATGTATGTATGTAGACATTTTGATTTCTGCAGACACCGTCGGGATACCTGATTTAAGCTGGCCATACACCTATATATTATCTGCAGATTTTCTATGGTCAGATGGAGAAAGTGCAACAGATTCCTCCATCTACACTTAACTGTGTGGAGATTCCTCCATCCAAACAGTTTAGCGTAAATGGAGGAATCTTTTGCACTTTTCCCATCTGAACTTAGAAAATCTGCAGATAATCTATAGGTGTATGGCCAGCTTTAGAAGGATGAATGGATCACCAGAAAATAGGTTTATCCCACCTGTTTACTATTGCTCCCCCAAGATACGGCTGGTGTCAGCAGGGATGCGTTAATCGTATCGCCCGGACTGGTGATTTTTTTTCTACAGTTAGCCCTGCTACAGGCAAGCAGGGCTAAATGTAGAGAAGGGGAGCCACCGCTCGTTTTGTACATGTGTTTGTGAAAATAAATGTGCACCAGCTTGCTGAGGAGATTATGTTTGTTCTCTCCTCTGATTAATGCTTATTTAACCCCTTCACGGCCAACGACGTACAGTGTATGTCGCTGGCATCGGGGCTGTTCAAACAGACTCCTGGCGGCTTTTTGCGCCGGGATTCTGTTTAAATTTGTAAAGCCAAAGCAGACTGTCGCTTCTACCCCCACCACCACCACCATGCTTCCCGGGCTCCATTGCCCCTCCTACAGGCCCGGGACCGGCTTGTTTGGTGTCGGCGGGAAGCTGGGGAGGAGATGGATGAACCTCCAGTCACCGATCCCCTTCCCATTCTATGGGACCGGAAGCGATGCAGGTTGCATCACTTCCAGTCCCATAGCTGTCAGTGCTGGGCTCCTGAAGCCCAGCTATAAGCTATTGAAATGCGATCTACCTATCTATCAGGCTGTAATGCACTATCAGGCTGTAATGTCTGTACTATCAGGCTGTAATGTCTATCAGGCTGTAATGCACAGGCACAGCCAAAATGTAAACAATCA
Organism: Nanorana parkeri; assembly: GCF_000935625.1. Classification (NCBI taxonomy): domain Eukaryota; kingdom Metazoa; phylum Chordata; class Amphibia; order Anura; family Dicroglossidae; genus Nanorana; species Nanorana parkeri. The sequence goes on from NW_017306666.1 coordinate 200,868, forward strand.
CCGGTGGTAGCGGCCGTGGGATTGAGGTAAATATGTACTTGTAGGGGAAGGAGGGTGGAATGGTTTAGGTTAGGGCAAAGGGGCAAATAGAATTAATTTTGTCTGAAAGTGTACTTATTCTTTAAATCAGATCTTGAAAATCAAAAATAATTAAATGCCACCATTAATGAACACTGATAAGATTTTTACATCACTAAACTCAAAAATCTTAAAAATACATTAACTATTAACAAAAATGTATCTTATTTGTGAATCACTCAGCTGTAGACCCTCAAATCACCTCTGAATTGGTGCTGACACTGTTCTTCCTTCTGGAGGGTGGCTACTCTTGTTCCCCATTGTCCCTGTGTGTGTTGTAAAGTAGCCACCACTCCAATCTCATTCCTGTGATAGACTACAATCCCTACACAAATTCGTAAACTAAATGTGAGATTAAGATATATTTTTATTATTAGTTAAGGTACTTGAATGCATTTTTAAGATTTTAACTCCAGAGTGGCCCTTTTGCTAGTCTCATTGATGCATACATTTAAAAAACATTTACAAGGCTTTAGTTCTCCTTTAACCCCTTCATGACTGAGCATGTTTTTAGTTGCTGTTCGTAAATGACTGACACACTTCTGACATTTTTGCTGTGTGATTCTTCCACATCCGTAATATACTTTCTTACAGTGCACCCACACATATTATATATTGTTTTTTAGAGGACATATAGGGCTATATATTTATATTACATATGTGTACCTAACACCTCACTTAGGACCCAAAAAAAAAGAATAAAACATAAAGAAGAAGCACCTTTTCCCCAGTTTTAATTTGTAGTATTTCTTAGAAAAATAGCACAGCTAAAAAAATGCATTAAATTAGGGCTGCGGAAATTAACGATTAATCCCTCGATTAATCGTTCATTTTTTTGATCGATCAAAATTATTTTGATCGATCAAAATTATTTTGATCGATCAAAGTTCTTTTGATCCGTACTCACCTCTCCGCTGGCTTCCGGGTCTTCCGTCGGAGACTCCTCACCCCTTCCCCAAGTGGCTGTCGGCTAACGAAGGGAAGGGGGAGGAGTCCGGTGACGTCACTGGACTCCTCCCCCTTCCCTTCGTTGCCCGATGGAGCCGCTTGGGCCGGTAAGTACACATCCCAACTCTCCCGGCCGCCCGGGAGAGAAACACTTTTTACCGGAAAGGTTTAATCTGCTCAATCTAGCAGATTAAACCTTTCCCTGTGATCGTTTTTTTCTTTTCTGACATCGGGAGCCGTGGCCTGACTGTCAGTCAGAAAAGATAGCTAATGCCCCGCCTACTGCTGCTGTCAATCAGCAGAGGGGGACCTGAATTTTTCTATCAGGTCCTCTTCTGGTGATTGAAAGCAGCAGAGGGCAGGTGCAATAGCTAGTTTGCTATAGGCAATTGCAAAGCAAAATAGCCAATAGGAATCTAGCTATGCATTCATGAGAGGGACACCTCCCTGAAATTGCTTATTTCAGGTTGGGTTTCCTGGCATTGGCCTATACACATACAGCACAGCAATGAAGTAATAAAATGAACTAGGATCACCTAATCCAGCACGTTATTATTCTGAGTTGCCCCACTCAAGCGGCGGCCATATTGAGTGGGGCACGTGAGATTAATAACGTGCTGGATTAGTGTGATCCTAGTTCATTTTACAACTTCATTGCTGTGCTGTATGTGTATAGGCCAATGCCTTGGCTGGCGCTCGTGCAGAACAAGTTTCTTGGGCAAACTCACCATCCCAAGTGGCTCCGTCAGCTAACGAACACGGACATGTCACGGACATCGATGTCACCGGACTCCTCCCCCCTTCCCTTCATTAGCCGTCACGGACATCGACGTCACCGGACTCCTTCCCCTTCCTTCGTTAGCCGACAGCCACTTGTCACCGGATCGCCGACGGGACTCCCGGAGGCCGACGGAGAGGTGAGTGTTTTCATTAGCGATCAAAATAATTTTTATCGATCAAAAAGTTTAACGATTAATCGAGAAATTAATCTTTAATTTCCACAGCCCTAAAAAATATATTTAAATATATCATTTTTATTTCTTACATTTATTTTTTTACAGTTTATTTCTTTTTTTTACACTTTATTTTATTTTTATACTTTTCACTATTTAAAAAAAATTGTTTACATTTTTACATTTTATTTATTTATTTAATTATATCAAGCAGTCATTGTGAATTAATCTCACTATTACTGCTTGATCATTTAATTAATTCATTTTTGGTTGTTATTAGTCTGCTTCAAACTTAAGAACAGCCAATAATAAACTTAGTGACACTGATCCTGCAGCATTTCAGGATCAGATGTCACTAAAGGTTTTCTGATCGTTCCAACAACGTTTAAAAAACCTGCAACATTGTATCAGCAAAAAAAACATGTATCTAAATGTTTCTATTGCTGAAAGTTTAGGGGGGGGAAAAAGCCGGTATACAACGGGATTTCCTGATCAATATCAGCTGTCAGTGACGGCAAGAGCTGTAAATACTGCTCTGCTCTCACTGTCAGACACCCGATTCCTGAAATGGATCAGGTGTCTGAAAAAGTCTAACTCTTTAATTAATGGATGCCTCAAAACTGAGGCATCCATTAATGAATGGTAACCGCTGATTCTCAGCAGTTACTAGCATTACAGAACCCAAAATAGCTGATAACGTACAGTGTACGGGGCCAGTAATTTGGGCACTTCGTGTTGGGACGTACAGTGTACTTCTGCCGTCACAAAGGGGTTAAAGAGGAAACTGCTTAATTTGAAGGGGAAGATGAGGCGATGAAGGGACCTTCTTTAATCTTGAGAAAGCCCTGTCACCTATCACTGATGGTTCTGACTTGGACCAATTGTCAGCAATAGAGAAACATTTGAGTGTTTTGTATCATGATGTTGATTAGGAGATTTCCAATCACTGTTCACAGGAATAAAGAGGATCCTCTTTGCGGCTATCCAGGGAGCCTAGGCAGATATGCTCTAGTTTGGTGGTGTGGTACTAGTCCCATATGACATTGTGAGACTCAGGCATGACTTGCAGAGGTGTTATGGGATTTGTAGTTTCACCACAAGTTTGCGTACTCCTGTTTGAGTGTCTTCTTCAGATCAAATTTGGTTTAAAGTATTTTGAGGGTTACTCCATAAACAGTACACTTAGCGACAGGGATGTGTAGAGTGCGGTAACACATAGGGGGTTAATCACTAAAGAGCAGAAGGATCCAGCCGTAGCTTTGGCTGATACTTTGGCTCTCTTCGGCCTCCGGAGGCCTTTGGTTCAGTCTATTCATAATAGCCTGTACAGCAAACGTAGGCAGCCCAGCTGAGCCGGAGGGATATGCTTCAGCTCGAGGGATATGCTTCAGCCAAAGGGCAGTCGTTCGCCCCTCAAATGACAGCTGGGCGGAGCCAGTCGTGATCTCACGGCTGTCTCCGCCCAGTTGTAATGACAGATCAGCGTCCCCAAATGACCTGGGGACGCCGATCTGTCATCAGACAAGAACAACTGGGCAGAGCCCAGTTGTTATTCATTGGCCGGGACCTGCTAGACCCTAGCAGGTGCTGGCCAATAGGAAACATTTGGGCGGAGCTAGCTGTCACCACTAGTTCCCCCTAATTGTTTTTCTTTTCTTTAAAAGATCTTTTTTTTTATTATTTGACTATTTGTTCACATATTTTTTCATCTATTTTTTTTTCCTTTTCTTTTCACTTCTTTTCAATTCTGCTCTGTACCACGGAGGTACCGAGTAGAATAGCCGAGCTGAATGACGCCCGGCAGCATTTGGCTATTCACTCACTGCCGTTTGCCCCTATGAGAATAAGCTGCCGGAGCTTCGACTCAGCCAATCCAGATGTTGGATGGGCTGAGTTGAAGTCCTTCTGCACTTTGGCTCACGGAAGGCAGCTATGTATGGCTGATTTCAGTCGATGTACAGCTGAAATCAGCCGTACTGGGCTGGAGTGAAAAACCGAACATCACTCGGCTCACTTCACTTTGGCTGGGTTATTCACTCGGCTGCCGCCGGCAGCTTTGTGAATAACCCCCATAGAAACCTATTGCTGATTTCTGTGGATTACTGCAATTAGCACATCATCATTGCTCTGCACTGCCTTGTTGCCCACTGTATGTTTTTGAAGCAAGAGTACATTTTTAGAAATACACATAGATGGGTCTGTGTACAAACCTGGAGCCTATTGGTACAAAGTACAAGATTACACACCAGAAAATAACCTACAAAGATCCCCTGTGTCCACAACATAATGGAACCCTTGCCCCATACATTAGTTGTATGGCTTATGTACATTTTGTGTGTCTGAAATTTGTAAAAGAAACACGGTTAAAACAACCCAAAAGCTTCTTATGTATTTGCCATTTTTGCCCTTCCATGTGATTGACAAAAATATATATTAATATTCCCAATCAAACACACTGCTTAGGTGACCATAGCGCTGCCATGATACCCTGATGTTAGCAACCATGGCAGATTTCAGTATGACTTTTCATTTTATTTCTGTCATCACGGTCCTGTGGGAGAAACATATTGTTCTAATGTTTCTGATTATGTGGGTACAGAATGCCTCTGTGCCAAGGCTGCTGCTTGACCTTACAGTCCAACAAATAAGTACTGGCCTATCAGCCTTGAAATGTCTTAGGACAAGGGAGTGAATGCTACTCACTGCTTAGGCCTATCTCGGAAGATGATATCCTTCCTCTCCCTAACTGAAAAGCATCATGAGATTCAAACAATAGGGCAGTGTTAACGAATGAATGCTAAGGTCTATTTTCATGGTTTACCGCACAGTTTATCCGTGAAAAGGATTATTAAATGTACGATAAACACTTCCTGCTATTGCTTATGCACATGTTTCTAGGGGCAGGAAGCATTCCAGAAAGACAAGTATAGTTATCACCACATTGACATAGTCGTTGCTGCTTTCCTAGCTGTTTTATTATAGTAGATGAAAACCCAAACACCAAAATCTCATAAATTATTTTGATCTATATAAATCTGCAGCTTTCATTAAACATAATCCCTGGGGATTCTGCCTTAAAGGTCCTTATTTTGGCACTTCCTGTTTTAGGTGACAGCTGTCTCCCAATTGTGTTCCTGCACTGTCACATGGGCTTCTGCTGTAGACAAGTGGCCATTTTAACACATGTTATGCAGCCATGGTCCATTACTATTTCCATCAGGAAACCTGGCCTGATAAAAATGCCATGCAGCCTTCACTGGAGTGCATGCAGTTGCCTATTACATGCAGTGATTTAGCAAACTCAGTCAGGTAATCATTACATCTATTCTAGGAAGAAAATGAGTAACTGTTTAGCAGTTTCTCTTTTAAAAGAAATCTACAGCATTGACTTTTAGATTTACTTAAAGGGGTTCTAAACCCTCTGGGTTTTTTTGGCCTATATCTACTGCTAGCAAGCAGTAGATATAGGCAAGAAGTTTAAAAAAAAAAAAGAAGCCGATTTAACTAGTTTTAAACTTACCTCGTTATCGCTGCTCGCTGCTGCGCCGAGAATCAGGAAGTCACCGTACAGCCGCAAAGGATCTTGGGGCGGGCGCATGCGCAGCTCTGATTCTCGGCCGGGAGACGAGCAGAGACACAAGGTAAGTCTATGGAACGCGTGCACCCGCATGCAGGCACCGCTGGATCGGAGGGACAGAGAGTAGAACTGAAGCCAAAGCTTTCTTTTACATTTTGGATAGGGTAAGGAATGGTTAAAACACTTTTTTTTTTGTCATCTGTGTCCCACCGGGCAGATTTCCCTTCCTGTCCAATAGCCACAACAGGAAGTGAGAGGAAATGAATAGAGGCAAATCCCTGGCAGTCAGCAGGGTCAACAGAACTTGTGTCTCCTTTGAAAGATTTCCTATCTATTCTTGTCTGATAGTCACAACAGGAGGTGAGAGGAAATCCATCCGAAGAGAGAAATCCCTGATGGTCAGCAGGGTCACTGGAGCTAGGGTTCCCATTGGAAAAATTCCCATCTATTCTTGCCTTATAATCACAACAGGAAGTAAGAAAGAATCCCTCCAAAGAGAGAGAAATCCCTGGTGGTCAGCAGGGTCACCAGAATTTGTGTCTCCTTTGAAAGATTTCCCATTCATTCTTGTCAATAGCCACAACGGGAAGTAAGAGGAAATCCCTGGTGGTCAGCAGGGTCACAAGAACTTGTGCCTCCTTTGAATGTTTCCCATATATTCTTGTCTGATAGCCACAACAGGAAGTTACGAAAAATTCCTCCAAAGAGAGAGAAATCCCTGGTGGTCAGCAGGGTCACTGGAACTAGTGCCCCCATTGGAAGAGTTCCCATCTACTCCTGTTCTGCTCACAACCTAAAATTGTAGCTTTCCTTTCACGTTCAGTGATAACGGTCACCTGGAAGTAGAAAGGGTTAATCTCTGAAGGGTGGCTTCAGTTACACTTTAATGCACTTATTTTATTGGCATAAGTTATAGCCGAGCTCCAGACAAATATTTGCAAAAATGCAATTTAATTATTAACTATTAATATATTCTTAAACAATCATCACATTCCAATGATGACATATACACTGAGTGGCCAGATTATTATGACCACCCCATCAGTACTTCGAGTCCAGCAGACTAGGAGAGGGCAGGCCAGCACTCAGACATTCAGAGCTTTATTTCTGTAAGTTCAGGGTTGTCACTTGAACAGGAGTAGAGGTGATACCTTCTATTGGGGACACTTGTTCTGGTGACAACTGTAAGAGATATGAGTTCACCTTGATCTGGAGAGCTTTTCACTTCCTGTTGTATCTCTGGGGGTAGCTAGTGCATGGAAATCTCCCCAATCAAGACATGGACAGAAATGAAACCTGTCAGAGATTATCTTATGTCCAAAGCATAAAACATTTTGGCTGAAGTTACTGTTACTGCATGCCATGCCTGAACAGTAGAGAACCTATAGAAATCTATGGGGCTCATCTCCTGAAGGTAGACGAGCCCCATAGAAGTCTATAGTGCTCTACTGCACAGGTACGGCCAGCAGCAAGAGGACTTCAGTGTGAGATAAAATAACATATCTAATTATACAGTATAGCTTCCCTCAAAACATGTTTCTCTAGTTGCTTTTATAAAACAAATAAAGATAAGAGAAGGACAAGGCAGACTTTTAGTGTACATACTTTGTACCTGTCTGGCTAGAGAGGGACAAGCAGGAAAGCAGTTATCTTTTGTTTATACAAGGTTTACACTGTAGAACATTGTTCCAGCGTGATATGCTGGTACATTGTGTGCAGGCTAGTTACTGCCTGTCTACATATTCCTGTTGCATGTGGATATCTCTCAAAGCATTTTTCAGCTGCATTTACTGTTCTTGTGAATCTCTTGTGTCGATTGCCAAGTGACTTTTGGAGTTTTAAAATGTTCTTTATTTCTTATGTATCATGGAGCATATGATATTTAAGGTAGAATTAAACTCTCAAACTTTTATTTTTACTATAACTAATCCAAATGAAACAAATATGCATTGCCCAGGAAAGTGTTTATTATATTTTTATCCAAGCACTTACAGTCATCATGTTTCCAAACAGCTCCAACTCTCTCAGCTTTGCTTCCCTGAACTTCTTGTCCAGTGCAAGATCACAAGGGACAGTACAGTCTCCAGCAGCTGTCCATGTACTAGCATGGAGAAGGGAGGTGTGGGAAGCCGGTGAGAGTGGAGTGCTGTGTTTGTGGAGGCAGTCCATGAACCCATCGCACTCAAAACCGATGTTCCATATAAAAGATGGGTGCTGCGGCAGTAGACGGATGGCAACTTTTTGATGCATTGTGCTATGCATCAATAAACAGACGCCATTGATTCATTACTTGGAGAGCCGGTGTCTACACACAAAGTTTACTAGCATACACAAGGGTGGCTCCATAGGACCCTGCAAGGGAAAGGAAGCCAACCTAAAACAGGATATCAGGGTCAGTGCTCAGGGGACCAGCTGATTCTGCAGGAAACGTAAACGTTTAAACATTAAGCAGAATCCATTGTAAGTGATTTCATCAGCATTTGAAATAGCTTATAAAACGTTTGACTTTAATATCAGGAGAACTATGAGGTGAGTGAAAATCACTCATCATCATAGTTCGAGCCGACCTGTGACAATGAAACTGGATCGGGAAGTGAGCGAACGTATACCGTCACTCGCTCACTTCTCGATCATCTCCCTGCAGAGAGCAATGACTGTCAGTCACCGCTCCCTGCAGAGATTCCCCTCTCTAATCCTCCAGCGTTGACTGGCGGAACGGACGGGGGAGGGGGCGGGTACAGCTGGCCCTGCCTCTAGATAGGCAAGGCTTGCTGTCACTCACACAGCTGGGTAGATCTCCACAGTAATGTCGGGATCTGTCCCGGCTGGGGCGGTCTCTCTGGGGCGCTGTAGCTCGCTATATACTGAGCTTTGGGTCACGGGAGGACGCTAGTTTGTGTTCTCCCGTGACCCTTAAGAGAACTATGGGGAAAAACACTGACCCCATAGTTGTCTTTTAAGTAGGGTTTAATAGCATGTTACCATAAATTCTTTGTATTTGTTTAGAAAGACACTGTGGGCATACCAAAATATTATTTTGTGACAACCTGTGTGTGGTTATGTTATCTCAATATATTTTGCCAGTACATGTATTAAATTTGCAGCTCCTTGTTGTAGAAGTGTTAACTGTCTTTTAGTCCTTCTCTTATGTCCCCAGTAGAGGGCTCACTAGTCTTATTTTCCATGCGACTTTCATTTTATCATTAATTTGCTGTAAAACATCTTATCTTTACTTTATCAGTTTCTTCTCATTGTGTTTCAGCTGAGTGTATGGCCTTAGGCTTCATACACTCAGCTGAAACACAATGCAATGCAAAGCGTTTTTTGTTTTGGGATTGGAACGCAGGTTTATTATTTTAAATGAGGGATATGTACACAGGTACGTACACATGCACTGCATTGAGATCGGTATCTCAAAATTTAAAAATCTGCATCTGAGTACATACATTTTTATGCACGCAAGCGTGTAAAGGTACGTTTAAATGCTTACTCACGTACACGCTTGATGAAGTCCAAACGTCTCTGTAATTTTGAGCCTGCTGAATGGGACCCTGCGAGGCCCCGAAAGTGCTTGCACTTATGACATGCTAAGACATTAAATGGACTTATTTCACTGATCTTGGAGTGCTGGTAACATTCTTATTTCACTTTAAAGTTCTTTCACGGTGCCATCCGTGGTCACTTCAAGCACCAGTGCAGAGAGTGCAGCAATATAATCTTTATACATTTTTATGCACGCAAGCGTGTAAAGGTACGTTTAGGTGCTTACTCATGTACTCACGTACACGCTTAAGCACATAGATGAAGTCCAAACATGAAAATGACATTGTAAACAGAGCAGGAGGAATGAAACAAGAATGTTACACATTTATATGCATAGGTGTTTACACATCTAAATGCAAGCATTTTACTGAGCATTACACCAAAACTTATTGACCAGAAAAAACAACATGTATATATGATCGGCAACATTTATTTCGGCCATGTGCATGTAGTTATACACAGGATTTATTCTGATCCGCAGGAATTGTCTGAAATCTTGTGTGCCAGTGTACGGCCCTGCCAGCTCGGTAAACGTCTATTACTTAATTGATTTTTGTCAAAGGATACAGGTCAAAAATGTTTGACTGTAGATGAACCGATGCAGTCATTGTTTACGTATTTTGATACCAGCAGGTCGGAATACAATAGCGACAGCGGGAGATTTGTCCATTCACACTGCTTAGCTCTTAGAATCTGAATCTGTTAAAAATCTATTAGTGCATGGCCAGCTTTAGTCATGTGTCCTGCCTTGTACCAACATGTATTAATTCATTTACAGAAAAAACAGCTGCAAATATTTGTTTACTGTAAGAAGTTCAGTGGTTTCCCATCATCATTACGTATTATTCAGCAAGGAAACATACACAGGTGTAGCTGGTGTAAATCCAGTAGCAGTTGTGTGATTGTCATAGAAAGGTTAAAGGAAAAATAGAATGGTTTTGGGTCTATATTATTTTTGTTTGTTTTTGTAATATTTTAAACATGTTTTATATATTTATATATGATATATAAGGATGTAATACACACATTGTTATTATTAGGGCGCTCACAGGACTTGTGTGGTGTGTGTTGTAGCAAAAAATACACTTTTATTCAATGACGCACATTTCAGTGGGGTGTGGACCACCTCTTTCAAGGGGAGCTCTCGTTCTTCATCTTGCTTTCCTCCTCAGATGTCTGGGGAAGACAGAGGAGCTGTAAATCCAGGGACTACAAGGGTGTATAGGAATTGACGAGCATGTTGTGCAGGAGCTGCCAAAGATGACCAGCTGGACTGTCTGGCAAAACCCCCCTTGGTTAGAACACAGTGTTGTCATTGAGAATTTTGTTAAACCTGTCACATCTTTTTCTGTCAAACAGCAGATAGGATAAATAATGTTAATGTAGGATAGGTTTGCTGTGTGCTACATGTTTTTTATCATTATTTATTTTTGTATTGTATTGCACAATTGAATTGTTACAAAAGAAGTAGAAGTACCAGATATAAAAATGTATCAGTGCTTTAAATGTATTTTGTAATGTCGATTGCATTCATCTTGAAGCCCTTGATAACTTTATTCATTTGTTTTATTTTCTGCAGAGAGCAAAATGCATGTTCAGGATATCCCATCTATCCCCAGCAGAGGGCACATGGAAAGCACTTCTGACTTTATGGTGGATCCCGCTTATTACAGCAACTTCTACCAAACATCACTGTATCCATATTACAATAACCTCTACAATTATTCTCCTTACCAAATGACAGTGAGTGGTGATCCAGCTGGTGCCAGTGACATAAGTGGATCCTCAGTGAAGAATGGTATAAGAAGCTTCTCAGCTGCTTATGTCCCTGGACAAGCAGGAAACCAATGGCAGGTGAAGGAATTATAAATTGTTCACTAAAGTGAATCTGCCAATAATTTTATACATTTAAAGTGCATATAGAGATGGACTTTTAAAATCCCACTACTGCTCTTAATACTAGTATGTAATAGAAAAAGTTCACCTAACATGCAATGCAGCCTCACTGCAACAGCAAATGCGACTAAGGGGGGTCAAGGGGCACCAACCAATCAATACAATGTTCTTACTTTAAAATATACATTAACTTTCATACAATTATACTTTTAATGACGTCCCACCCCCTAAAGGTCTCATCTGTCCATGTTCCTGGGAGATCCTTGCTATGTGGCCTACAGGGAGCTAAAGAGAACTCTGCAAACTGGACCCAAAGTCTCCTCATGAGGGAGAGAATCTAATGTATTCCTATCAAGAGGCCGTTTATCATGCGACCCAAAATAGGCAGCCTCTCCATAGGAAGGAATGAGTGGGCAACACAGCATGGAACTGTGAGGAGCATAGACAGGTGAGTATAACATCTTGGGAGGAGGCAGGGTCATTTAAAGGGTAACTTCTTAAAATTATCCTCTAATGTTAACCACTTTCCCAAGAGAGCTGCTGCCTTCTTTGGTATTCTTCTTCCTTGCTTTCCTTTCTTAGAAAAAAGATTAAGTTACTGCTCCTTAACGTCAATAAGACAAATATGTTATGTATTCTCACTAAAATGAGATTGATAATCCTGAAATGATTTATTGCAGCCGCTTGTCCAAAACACAGTATTGCAAAGGATTTATAAGACAAACCATTTGTGATAATGTTTATTCCAAATCCATGGTCAGAAATATAACAGTATAATGCTGCCTGTCTTCGGGAGTTGATAAAATGATTTTTAGCTGGCTGGCTATGAGAACCACAAAAGCTGAATTTACATGACATTTGTGACTGCAGTCCTGACCTTCTCTGAGCAATTTTTTTCTGTACAATATAAGTACAGCACATCAAATTTCAGAGGAAATGTAGTTCTCCCACAACTACAGCTGCCAAATATATCTTTACCTTTTGTATCTATATCTGTTCCTTTTCATTTGTAGAGCAACATGAGCTGGGTTCTCATTACTTGTGTTTCACTTTTTAATGTTTGCTACAGCATTATAGTCAAAGCCCTGGAATATGCTACAAAACATGTTGGAGGTAATTAAATATTAATAAATAGGGATTCTGGGTAACATTGTAATTAGGGTGAGTTGTATGTTTGGCTCAGTCAGTGATCTTCATATATGCTTATTGTTACCCATTGTTAGACAGAAGCAGATGCGTATGACATCCTGTTAGGAGTTTTACAGTTTGTTACAGCATTTTTGCTCTTGGCTCAGTTGGTCCATCTTAGGTAGAATTAATTGCAAACCTTTTATATATAGTGGTCCCAAGGAATGAGGGCTTTGGCGTGCATTTTAAGGTGACTCATGCTATTCCTCTTGGTAGCCCATCTAACAGTAACTTGTATATTGAGGCTGCTGTGGGCTCTTTTTTGCTCCCTCTTTTTGGCAATCCCCAGATAGCAGCAGGGACAACTTGTTGTAAAAATCTACTTTACCAAACCCTGCCGGGTACTTTGACTTCTTTCATTCCCTTTGTTATCCTTAGCTGGAATTATTTACTTTATATTGGCTACGTTCAAGCAGTAAAAAAAAAATGAATGTCCCATGATATTGATCATGATATGTCCCATGATATGACAATGAATGTCCCATGATATCCAGAAAGACTGTAGAAATTGCAAAACTCAGATTTCCAGTCTTAGTTTTCACAGCAGCTATCTAGGGGTTGCTAGAGAGCAGTGATATGAGAGAAGAAGCAATAAACAGATCGCAATAAACAGATCACAATATCTTCTATGCACAGGTACTGTTGGATCGGATAGCAAGAGGAATAGCCTGGTTACTTCAAAGGCTGTGATCATTACTTGCAGTTGTTAGAAATGAAGGGGGAAAGTGAAGCCATTGTTTTTAACTCGGACTGTAAAATAGAAGGGTTCAACCAACCTACTGTGTTTGCATTCACTTGGCTGGTTTAAGCTTTCCATACATAGGACACTTGTGTGAATTTTGTTTGATATTTGGGGTAGGGGGTGTGTCTGTACACCAGCCATCGCAGGCGTATGGGGGCCTCATGCTGTTGTATTTGTAGTTTCTTTCCTATCATATACACTGCAACAGCAGCAGTGCAAATGCCCCTACAGTGGCAAAATGAGTAATATGGGGCCATTAATAGAAACTGAGTCAGGGAGAAATCATTCTTAAAGCTCAACTCAGGGCTGACTTTTTTAATGTCCCCCAGCAGGTGACGTTATAAGGTCAGCACTGTTTTCTGCGTTATTGAGGAGAAGAGCAAAGAGGACCCTGCACCATCACATGACCAGCCTAAAGACCTTGTGAAAGGTAAGTATGAAATATAGTATAAAATAATGTCCGTCTAGTCTTCAGTGAGGAGGAGCACTGGGAGGAGGTAGTCTGGAGCCCAGAATAGGTCTCCAGGAAATGTTCGAGGCCATTAGGTAACTGAAGCCCAGCAAAGCTTCTCCTAGACTGAAATATTTTTTGCTGGAAGTCCCCTTCAAAGTGCAGCGGAGTGCACAGGTTTGGCAAGGTCCTATGCTCAAATGAAGTAACTCCCATGCGCATGGGTGGGAGTTACATCATGCCTGCCTCGCCAATCAAGAGGCTGAAGATGCTGAACCCGGAAGGGTGAGAATGGAACCATTGGAGGAGATTGTGCACAGAGTTGCTGTGGAGGGGATAGCTTACAAGGTAAGTATGCTGTGCTTATTAGCACATTTTGATGAAAAACTTTAGAGGCCTTTTTTCCCCCTCCAAGACCATGTAACTTCCACTTTATTTTTAGACTGGTCAAGTTTATATTACAGGTCTGCTTTAAAAAGATGGCTCTCTTTGCTGCTATCTTGTGCTTATCTTGATATAAATGGATGATGAAGAATAAAAATAAAATCATTGAGAAGAGAGGTATACAGTGTGTTCTGTCTGGATGAATGTTCCGCTTGTCTAGAAGTCATAGAATATGTATTATTATGTCCTCCAGCCTGCAGATTTATGCTAAAAGTATCATAGTGTTTCTGACAGCTCATGTGTGACATAAATAGAAGCCATATTTCTTGGCGCAGGTAATATAAAAGATTTTTTTTTCTCCTCACATAGTGCTGATAGGGCTATATCTCTTTGGTGTCACAGCAATTTGAGATTCTGATGGCAACATATTGTTTATGGGTCAATGATTTTGTCTTAAACAGTAGCTTGGAACAGTATACCAGAGGTTAATTAAGTATGTCTATCAACGTGGACAGATATAGATGTTTCCTCTCAAAGCCATGCCAGCATTTGCAATGATTCAAGCTTGCGTCTGGTCTTTTTCTCTTTTCCTTAGTACCGCAGTACGTGATTCAGATTTAGAATAGACAGCATAAGTTTCCAGCAAGCTGTTTTTTTGTGCTGGAAAATTCTGCTGTGATATAACTTTTTAAGCAGTTGAGATCAATATAGTTTCTTTTTTGTTAAGAAGTAAAACCGTTTCATAGATTTATTTTAATTTTTTTTAAATATAACCGTATTTTTATTGTGCTGTGAGTCCCCTTGGATTGGAGATAAATTTACAAAGATCAGCTCACAGCAACAGCATTGCCAGTTTCCGGTGTGGACAATGCCATGTAGCCAGAGAGCCACTGTAACGCTCAACATGTGAAAACCAATAATTGCCTATGGGCATGGTTCCCACCGGGGCGTTTTACGGCGCGCAGGAACGCGCGTTTCCATTGGTATTCCCGAGTGTGGCTCGGGGTTAACAAAGCGGTAACCCCGAGCCACACTTGGGAATACAGCGTACAGGTCTTACCTTGTCCGCGATCCCTGCTGTGTCCTCTGGCGGCTGCCGACTTCCGGGTTCTGTCGCAGGGGGCGGAGCTGGCGGGAAGTTTGAAAGTGAAAAAAACAAAAAATTTAAAATAGAGGAAATAAGGGGGAAAAAAATCATACCGCCAGTGAAACGCGCGTTTCACTGAACAAAAAAAATCGAGCTGAAAAAATACGCTCAGGTGTGAACCCAGCCTAATAATAGCTGCTGCCTAACTTTTCAGCTTTTAAACTTCTTTGGCTGCTCAGAGTATCTGTTAGCAGCTCTGAGCTAAAGCAGTAGTTAATGGGAATGTAATTTGGTTCTGTACTTAATATATTTTTTGCTTGTTAATATTTTTCATTTGTTATCTGTTAAATATCACATTTTGCATATTAATATTATAATGTTATATTTAGCCAGCAGGTGGAGCTTGGGCTATCCTGTTTTCTTTGCTCCATTGTTATAAAAATCTGTTTAAGGTGGCAGGTAAAGTGGTGAGGGTTGACGCGGGTCAGGTGCAGTTGTGACAGTGGGGGAGTGTGCAGACATGATCATAGAGGGGGTAGTGTGCAGACACAATGGTGGTGGGTGGGGTGGAGTTCACTTGCAGCAGTGAGATCAGGGTGTGCAGACACCGTGTTGAAAGAGGTTGGAAAGTGGGTTTGGGCGTGGGGGACAGGCACAGGTAAGATGCAGTAGTGAGGAGGGAGAGTCCAGACATTTTGTTGGAGGGGTAGGATCAAGGCCTGTGACCCTGGCCTGTTTGCTGGCAGGTTGCAGAGAGGAAGAGGCTTGCTGGTAGAGTTCTTAGAGCAGGGGGCTGCTGACATGGTGGGAGGAGGAAGCAGCCAAGTTTCTCCTTACAGCCCATTAGCCCATGCTGTTTTTACCCTTTCCAGGACTTTCTGCTACTGGGCATGTGCAGCTTTTCACTTTCATAGTGATATAGTGACACTACCACACATGCAAGGTATACCTCCCTCATATTATGACGCCAGTGATATGTCCGCAAGATCCTACACATGCGTAGTAGTGACTGGTTTGTACTGCCACTACCATGCCACCATGTTTCTGACATCACACAGCAGCAAGATCCTGTGCATACACAGTAGTGGCAATACAGACGGAGAAAAAATCCAACTTAATATCAGGATACTATTGCTGAGAGCTAACACTATACCAGTGTAACGTATATATCTGTCAGCACCACTCTAAAGATGAATAGGCTGTAGCACAACAATGCAGACACCTAGTGGTGCTTGTACATACATTCAAAAGTGCTGTCCAATGTCTCGGGTGCATTATCATATAAATTTAAGCACTTCCTAGTAGCGCTGAGCTCTCTTGCACATTACTATTTCTATGATGAGCAGCGCTATTGTACAAGTCCAAGGATCTTAGTTATAATGGATATTTAAAAATGCTGCCATCAGACGGATAGTTCTATTATTATTGGATAGCAAGGACGGGCTAAACAGTTTTTACTGTGGCAAAATACTGTATATGGGTATGCATACTGTAAATGTATTTGGTAATGCTGTGGCACTGCTACAGATGATTATGCATATGGAATGCGTTTTGCAAAAAAATGGAACATCGTTGTGACAGCATAGATAAGCACACCTTAGGCATGATATCACCATGGTATTTTACATAAAAAATGTTTAAAAAGGTGACAACTTGTTAGATTGGCCATACATGTTAGTGCTCTCAATTGCTTTTAGTTTACATGTTACTTTGAGAAACCAGTCGATGAACTGTAATAAGTGTTTTACATCCATGCAGATGAAAAGCGCTGACAACCGTTTGGCGGGACATGGTTCAAGCTCACAGTACAGGATGCATTCTTACTATCCTTCATACCTGGGGCAGAGTGTGCCCACTGCTACCTGTGTTCCACCATTCTTCACTTTGGAGGAAAATCCAAATTTCCCGGATGCCAAGTCAAGTGGTAAGCCCTAGTTCATTATGTGAAACATTGTGAGTGGTATATGGCATCACAGTTTACAGCTACATTGACTTTTGATTCTGTGAAAAATAAACTTCAGGCAACAGGTTAAATGAATTAGTGTACTGTTAATACAATCCAGGAGGTATTGCAAGAGTGCTAATGTCACAAGTCCATTCCACTATCTGTTTAATATAATCCACTGCAGTCAGATATGTTTCTAAGCAGCACTGGAAGGTTGCAGTAGAATCAGAGAGAGGGTGGTGTTAGAACTAGAAAAACACTAGACGACGTGTTGATAGTTTATTGATTAAAATATAAGAATACTATCATCTATAGATATTTTTAGATTGTAAGCCCTCACGGGCAGGGCCCTCCTTACCATCTTGTCTTAAATTGTATTGTGGCTGTAATGTCTTCCTTATATTGTAAAGCTCTGTGCAAACTATTGGCGCTATATAAATCCTGTATAATAATAATCTGGTAGAGAAGGTGAATGTCAAGATGGAAATTGGCACCAATCAGTAGGAAGGCTGTGTTCTCTCAATTTCAATGCAAACTTTTTTAACCAGAGCATTCCTTGATCATCCAAGGCAAAGCGTACCTGCAATATTGAAGAAAAGACAAACGTATGGGTGTTGTTCTGTAAGTATGGATCTTAAAAAATCAATTGTTTGTGTGTTGGTGTACAGTATGGGTAATCATTCATCCAGGATTACTGCCTCTCATCCCATATCGGTAATCTTAGGCCAGCGGCATCCTGAACATGTATCCTACCCTCCTCAAACGTTTTTTTTCTGCAACAGTTTTTCTGCATAGTCTGGCAACAGTTCTAACTTTCATGAAAAGACTAACTTCCAGGTAGATAATACTGATAATGTAATCTAATATTGGAGTGTAGAGCCACACGTGTATATTTGCATATTATGGTGGGAGAAGCAAATATGAGGGAATATATCTTTAACATGGGTGCTTCATTTGTACAACTACCTACAAGTTTTCCATACACCAATATGGTCTGATCAAAGCTGCATTGTTGCCGAACATTTGGCTAGATAATAATTGAGTAGGCCTAGTTTAATAAAAAAAATGTATATTAATACATTTCTGTGGGTGACCATCAATTTGTTGGAGGAAGATGTACATTTTATTCTTGGGGAGGTGCACATTGCCATAACGATATGGGATACAGGTATTCGTCAGTCCAGGGTAGGAATTAAAGCCGAACTAAACTTTCCTATCTGTCAATGATAGCATCATCTTTGCCTCTATTTAGATCTGTAGCTGCTGTGGTGCTACACATGTGATTGTCTATGACTAGAACCATCTCAGGGCTTATAAATTCTACAGTTGAGATCTGATATAAGCACACTGGTAACTGTGACTTGAATGTAACTGTTTTGGGAAACATTTAAATCAGTGGGGTTTGTCCTTACTTAAAGTGGTCATCAGTTGGGTTAGGGGGTTGTTGTCAGTTGGAGGAATGATCGTAATGATCTTTGCACAATCCTATTAGGGAGTGTCCTTATATATACCCTTCAGGACTTTTTTCATGCAACAATCATTTATCCCGAACCGCAGGTAATTGTACCATGTAAGACTCCTTCCAGACTGCTGCTGACAGATGCAGCCACTGTCACCCTGTGTCGCCCTGACTTGAATGGGTACAGCGGGATAGCCAGAATGCATGAAAATGCCCTGTGAATGCAGCATTATGTGTGTATATATATATAGGTATATTTATATAGATATACTGTGTATATATATAACAGTATATCTAGATATATATATATACACACACACATGTTTTTTTTAGCTATTTGTCTAGTGTTCAGCTTCAAAGATGACCCAATATAACCCGTTTCCAAGTTTAGTTTAAAAACAGGGCCTTTACATAAATATACCTGAAGCTACGTGCAGAACAAAGACCGCATAGCTGCTTCAGTGCTGGCACTCAGATCATTTCGGCCGGCGTCTTCGCTAAACGCAGGCCAAAATGATTAATTAGATCAGTAATGTCTGCAGCAGAAATAACTAATCGCCACTAGATAAACAGATCGGTGATCGTGGCGCCGCTCACAGCCTCCTCCCTGCAACAAGGTGAGCCGGAGAGGGGGCTGTGTATTTAACTTACGGGTGGGTGACAGATTAGGGATTCCTTCTGCAGGAAAACGCAAGTTTCTGACGCAGCAATCCCTAATTGCACCTAAAGATACAGGTGTGAATGGGGCCTAATACACTTATACTCTTTCTACCCCTCCCCACATAAAAAAACAAAAACCTATTCCTGCACATAAAATAATACACCCCCCATACACATGAATAAATACCGCCACACACACATTTAGATATATATAATTCACAGTCCCCCCCAAACACCCCCCACATATAACAATATAATTCCCAGTCTCCTCTGCAGGGACAGGATAGAGAAGAGAGCGAGCGACGGTATGTGTTCGCTCACTTCCCGATCTATTGAGTCGACGTGTGACAGTTTCATTGTCACACGTCGGCTCGAACTATGAGGCTGAGTGAAAATAGTTCTCCTTTAAATAGTTCTCCAGTGGCCCTCGAGGGAATTGAGTTTGAGACCCCTGGTCTAAATAAATGTAATATTACTAGTTACGTTTTATTCGGAAGTCCACAGAAAGAGTTAGAAACAATGTTAACTGATAACAGTGTAGCACAGGCAGAGTGCACATGATGTTATCAGTTCGCTGGATTTCTGGCAGGACCAACAGATGTTTCTGTACTTATCAAACGGATATAACAAAATGCTTTTTGTGGCATATTTACCAGACCATTGTTAAATGTATGATGCCACCTATGATATAACTAAGATTATTTTCCCATCTAAATACCCCAATCACTATTTCTTATTAGTGCAAGAAAAATTTCAGTCAGCACGTGAAAATAATTAGTAATCTTCTAGAGCTATCCCGTAAACCCTGCAGCTATGTATGTAAAACTTTTTTTCTGTGTGTTTGGCATCATGTACCACTGTGTAGTGTATGTGAGCAAATATTTTTTGTGAATATATTGTAAAGTTCCTACCTGGACATCTTGTCAGCAACAGCATTTCCTGTTGCAGGCTGGCAACGCTAAGCCACTGCCTCGGAATTAGCAGCAGCGTTGACAGCCTGCTGTGTGTTCTGCTTTAGTTTGCTGTTAGGGTCCCCACACACCTTACGATTATCGTACGATAATCGCGGGAAATCCCGCGATCGTACGATGATCGTAAGGTGTGTGGAAGCCGTGCGACCTCTACTACTGTAAGGTCGCACGACTTTAAACTTACGGACATTTTTGAAAACCCGCCGAGCATCGTACGATGTTCGGCGGGTTTGTGGCATGCCCGTACGATAACAGCCGCACGGGCCGATGTGCGCAAGCATCGGAAGCCTGCCCCTCAGGGGGCGTGGCTTGCGATCATCGCAAGTACGATCTGCCTATGCAACATAGGCAGATCGTACGTTTTTTTAAGTACCTTACAACCATCGCAAGACAAAAGTCTTGCGATGGTTGTAAGGTGTGTGCCCAGCCTTAGGCTGCCTATCAGGTCTATGAAATAGATTACCCAATGGCAAACTGATCTAGCATGGCAGGTTGACAATGAGGCAGTGCCCAAGCATCGTCCGTCAGCTACAGAAAGTACTGTTACCGGCAGGATATCAAGGTAGGACACTTTGAAACAGGTTCACAAAAACAATTTGCTTAGGGTTTACATCAAATTTAATCAGCATGCTATGCAATCCCCTACAGTTGGCATTCATGCAGCTCAGCCCATTTTCACTGCAGGTGTACATCCTTCCTGGCTTTACCAGTCACTTTTAGGCTACATTCAGACTGTTGTGGTGCAGTACTATATGCACGGTAGCATGCTTTTTACATGTGCTGCAGTAAGGCAACCCATTCATTTTGAACGGGCAGCTAATGCATCACAATGCAGGTTTTGAATGGATCTGCTGCATTTTTTTTTAAATGCAGTACACTATAACACAGAGATGGTTTACAGCTAATTAAGCCCTTAAACTTACAAAGTAGGAATTAATCTGATAGGTGATCTCTTAATACTGGCATCTTCACATCAGACCTTTTGTATGCAAAGTGGGTGTGTCAGAGACTAGTGCTCCTGCATAACAAGAAGAGGGTCTATGATCACCAGGGACTGGGACACTGGTATACTACATCAATGACTGGATGAAGAACTGAACAGATAGGCTGCTTTTTATGTGCATATTTCATGTATCAGTTTTTACTTGCGTGTACCCTAAGTTAACTGCGTATTAAAAACGTAGGAGGTTATTCACTATGGAGCCAAAGGATACAGCTGTAGCTTTGGCTGATCCTTCAGCTCACTTCAGCCGCCAGAGCCCTTCAGTTCAGTTGAACCGAAGGTCTGCTGTACAGGCTATACACAATAAGCCCGTACGGCAGCCAATTCGAAAGCATACACTTCAGCTCGACTGAGCCGAAGTGACAGCCGAAGCATGGAGAAAGGTCGATTGATCTCCATGCAGATGACAGCTGGATGGAGCCAGCCGTGATCTCTCGACTCGCTCCGCCCAATTGTTTTTCTTGCCATCTTTGCCTGTGTTTTTTACAATTCTTTTTTTATTTTATTTAAACAATGTTGTTTTCCCCCTACATTTTAAAACAATTTTTCAACTTTATTTTTAAATTTCACTTTATTTTCATGTCTGCTCGGTACCTCGGAGGTATCGAGCAGAATAGCAGAGCCAA
This sequence comes from Nanorana parkeri, assembly GCF_000935625.1. Lineage (NCBI taxonomy): Eukaryota > Metazoa > Chordata > Amphibia > Anura > Dicroglossidae > Nanorana > Nanorana parkeri. The sequence continues at coordinate 222,379 of NW_017306666.1, forward strand.
ATGAGAATAGGGGCAAACGGCAGCGAATTAACTGCCCGAGCTTCGGCTCAGCCGAACCAGATGTTAAGTCGGCTGAGTCTAACTCCATCTGCACTTCGGCAGCTTTGTGAATAACCCCCATAGTAATATAATATGACCTACCTTAAAGCCTAACTCTACCCTTGAACAAAAAAAAGGTAGTTAGGCTTTACATGAAAAATTGGATTTTATAGTTCAACAAAGTGAAAATGCTTACTGTATTCTTGCCCAGTTTATTTTCCCCTTAAAGTGACCCTCTCATTAAATAAAACACATCCAAAGCAGTGGAACTCGTGGGTCTCAAGCAGTTCTCACCTTATGCTGACCCCCATGCATTGCAGGACACAGTTGTGAGGTGGAGGTCACCAGGGGACCTAGGAAACCGACACTCCCAGATAAGTTGATTTCCCTGTGGATTCAATTAAAGATGTCTCTTGAATGGACGTTGTAGCTATGCGGGCATTGGGAAATATAAGTATTTAAGTTCTCATTTTACAGATATGGTTTTTTGGAGGTGTGCTATTTTAAGACAGGGCTACTTTAAAAATTAAAGTTTTTCCTTTGCTGTTTCCTTCTTTTATCCTTCAGGTGTCAGCTTTTTTTTCAAGCAGGTTAAATTATCTTTGTCTGTACACATAAAGAAATGAACACTATGGGATTTACTTGAGCCATAACAATGATATTGCAGTTTTTACTGCTGCAACTGCCTTGAGAAGATACTTCTGCTCTACTTTTTTGTTATTGCTTTCTGGAAAATCTCTGTTCTCTTTGGTCTTAAAATTAATGACCCAACATTTCTACATTTCCTTGATACAGGACTAGACAATTGCCTGGGTGTTCAATATGTATAATTAAGTTCCCGAATGACTTTTAAAACCTTTCGGAAAAATGTTCTTTAGCCTCTCTATAATGAAGTAGCTGTAAAAGCATATCTAACATTAAATATGTTGTATATGGAAGATGTTTTTGGTACCTCCTACGTGAACTCCTTCTAAAAAGTTTTCAGAGTAAGTTTTTTGGCATTAAAAATGTTATACTTATTTTTCCATCCTAAGCTAACTGCAGATATTAGATGATCTGCCAAATCGTCCATTGAGGGGCACAGGAATTTAGAAATTCTTTTGTGTTTAATAATTGGCGTTTACTGCCACCTACAGGAGGTTGGGACACTGGCAAACAAAACTTGTTAAACTAGCCCGTCTATAACCCTCCCTCCAACCATCATGCCTAGGTTTTTTTCACTAGTCTACTAGGAGGTTGTACATCTTTTCATCAGCTCTGTTGGAATAAATCTAACTATATTTTTTTACTAGCCATTTTATTTTCTTTATTTATTTTTTCCTCACTCAAGATACTTAGTTCACTAAAGATATTTTTTTTTCACCACTGACTTCAATCAAGACTCCAAATGCTCTTGAGCTGGTCTCTACATAACAGTTGGATGGATGAGTGTATCCTCAGCAATAGCTTAGGACAGGGGTCAAAAGTTCAAGTCCTGAGCTACTAGCCGTGCCTTAAGAGTTACTCGCCAGCAGTTGCCCCAGCTAACCCTGCCCCGGCCTTAACTCCGCCAGGCCAGCGGTGTGACGCAAAGTACAGAGACCAGTAACAACACAGAGGTCAGTGGTGTGATACAGAGTACAGAGGTCATTAAAGTAACGCGCAGTACAGAGGTCAGTAATGCAACGCACAGTACAGAGGTCAGTAATGTAACTCACAGTACAGAGATCAGTAATGCACAGTACAGAGGTCAGTAATGTAACGCACAGTACAGAGATCAGTAATGCACAGTACAGAGGTCAGTAATGTAACACACAGTACAGAGATCAGTAATGTAATGCACAGTACAGAGGTCAGTAATGTAACACACAGTACAGAGATGAGTAATGTAATGCACAGTACAGAGGTCAGCGGAGTAAGGCAGAAAGAATATGGACTTACAGTGCACATAGCTAATCTGATTTAGGTACCCTTTCCTCTTCTAGTGTTGGTGGGGGAGGTACAGAAATCCTCCATGTACTGAGCTGAAGACTCCCTTCAGTTCCCACGCTGCAAAAACTTCCAGCCAGCCAATAGCAGCTGCAGTCTTCCTCCCAGCCTATGAAAGCTGAGGTGGGCAGAGGAAGCTGCAGGTGGCCGGAGTGAAGGGAAGACAGCCAAACTTATTCTTCTCCTCCTCGGCCGCTGCAGCTAAAGAGCAGCCGAGGAGGAGAAGCATCAGTATGGCTATCTTCCCTTCACTCCGGCCAGAGAAAAGTGAAGCGAACGCCGCTGCAGAAGCAGCGGTAGTTTCACCTCCCCTGGTCCTGCTGGCGGCGCTACCCCAATGAGTTTCCACTCGCCAATTGTGAGGGGGCGAGTGGAAATTTTGAGCCCTGGCTTAGGAGACGATACACATACATACCATACGACTGTTTGGCACACTGCATTGTGACGCTTACCAGACCCTTGTGTCCTGTGTTAGTTAACTGCAGATTGCGCTCCAGGTCTAGGGGCTACCCCACAGTTGGTACCATTAAGTGCCAGTTTTAAATTCCTGCCACACATTAAAGTGACACTAAACATAGGAGTTAAATCTGAAAAAATGCATTGATGTACCTTAATTATTAATAAGAATATATCTTATTTGTGCATCACTTGGCTGTAGACTCTTAAATCATCTCTGAATTGGTGCTGACACTGTCCTTCCTTCTGTAGGGTGGCTACTTTTGTTCCCCATGGTCCCTGTGTGTGTCGTAAAGTAGCCACCGCTCGAAGCTTGCTCCAGTGATGGACTACAATCTCAATACAAATTAGTTAACTAAATGTGAGATTATAGCCAATCACAGGACTGAGCTTTGAGTGGTGGCTCCTTTACAACACACACAGGGACCATGGGGAACAAAAGTAGCCACCCTACAGAAGGAAGGACAGTGTCAGCACCAATTCAGAGATGATTTGAGGATCTACAGCTGAGTGATACACAAATAACATACATTTATGTTAATAGTTAAGGTACTTGATTGCCTTTTTAAGGTTTAACTCCTGAGTTTAGTGTCACTTTAATGTTGAGGAAACTGAGCACTGACATCATCATCCAGGTGAGGTGTGTGGCACGTATGCGCTGTGCACTTTTCTCCTGCCATTCAGTCTAGAGGAAGCACCTTCCCGCTTATGCTCCTGCTCCTATGGTGGATCCTTTGGTCTTCAGTCTAGTTTCACTGCTTGCCTACAGTGACTTTGTTCCCCCGGCCTCCTACCACCCTCTTCAGCTGCTTGTGTTTGTGAATAAGGCCTTGCCTCAACTTGGGCCTAGTTGTTCTTAATTACCCAATGCACAATTTCTTTTAAAGCATGCAAAGAGGACTAGTCTGCTGCAAACCAAGGCATATTGTAATCAAGATGAAGGAAACCCTATTACTATAGTGTAGCTCTCTCCAAAGACTGAGACCCCCGCCTCTTTGTGTGCCTGAGGCCAGGGGCGGACTGACAACACATGGGGCCCCTGGGCAATACAATATTATAGGACCCCCTTGTGCTCCACCCATATACAAGCTCCATCCACAGCCGAAGGGCTGCTGTACGGGCTATTCATAATAGCAGCCGAACCGAACCCATAGTCTTCAGCTTGGCTGAGTCATATTCACAGCCAAAGCAGGGAGAAAGGTCAGCCGAAGCCGACCGATCTTCACACAGATGACAGCTGAGCGGAGCCAGCCGCGATCTCACGGCTAGCTCCGCCCAGTTGTAATAACAGATCAACGTCCCCAAATGACCAGGGGATGCTGATCTGTCATTAAACAGTCACAGCCGGCTCCACCCAGTTGTTATTTATTGGCCGGGACCTACTAGAAGACTCTGGCAGGTGCCAGGAAATAGGATGTGCGTCGTTTTTTTTTTTCTCTAAAATATTTTAAAAAAATTTTAACTTTTCCTATTTTTTTTTACATTTTTTAAACAATTTTTCAAAAAAAAATTTTTTCCTCACTCTTAATTTTTTTTCTATTCTGCTCGCTACCACGGAGGTACTGAGCAGAATGGCCGAGCCGAATGCCACTCGCGGCATTTGGTTATTTACTTACTGCCGTTCGGCCCCTATGAGAATAGTGGTAAACAGCAGTGAGTGAGCTGCGGCTCAGCTGATCCAGATATTGGATCGGCTAAGTCGAACTCCTTCTGCACTTCGGCTCAGCCGAACATACAGAGCATGTTGGGCTGACCGAAGGCAGCCGATGTACGGCTGATTTTAGCCGAGGTACGGCTGAAGCAGCCCTACAAGGCTGAAGTGAATAGCCGAACAGCGTTCAGCTCACTTCACTTCGGCTCCGTTATACACTCTGTGAATAACCCCCATAGCGTTTGCGCATGTGACGCAAACACTATGGGGTCTATTCACGAAGCTGCCGAGGGCAGCCGAGTGAATGACCGATCTGAAGTGAAGTGAGCCAAACACTGTTAGCTCTGCTGATTGACCTGATGGGGAACGGCAGAGGGCGGGTACAATGCTAGTTTACTATTGGCTATTGCAAATTGAAATAGCCAATAGCAATGGCCCAATGCTTTTCAATGGGAAAAATCCTTTTTTTTTTTTTCTATTCTGACATTGCGTGTCAGAATAAAGAAAAAAAGGCACAGCAGTGTTTCTCTCCTTGGCGGCCGGGAGCAGGAGACTCCCGGGGCGCCAGGGAGAGTTTGCTGTTTGGAGATCAGTGCCCCTGGTTAGCAGTTAACCAGGGACGCTGATCTCTCTGAAATGACCGGAGCCAGCCGTAAGATCACGGCTGGCTCCGCCCAGCTGTCAGAAGCAGGCCGGCCGCTCGGCCAGCTTCGGCTTTCAGCAAGGCTCAGCCGAGCCGATGCATATGCGTTCGGCTCGGCCATGATCGGGAGCTGTACGGGCTATTGTGAATAGCCCGTACAGCAGGCTCTCGGTTCGAATTAACCGATGGACTCCCGTAACCGAAGCTACGGCTAGATCCTTCGGCAGCTTCGTGAATAGACCCCTATATGTGAAACAACTGCAGGGATTCTGCTCGTTTGCAGCTATAGCCGCGAACGTGCAGAATCTGCTGCATTATCGCGCTTGCACTATTTTTGGGGCCGTGCGGTTTCGTACAGCGAGGTCCAGCAATAGTCTGGACAAAGCACATAAAAGTGCATTGTTTTTTCCAGTGTGAATGGAGCTTTAACCTGTGCGACCCCCAAAATACTGCAAGCGCGATCCTCCGTCAAATTCCACACGTTCGCGGCTATATAATGGCCGCAAACGAGCGGAATACGTGCAGTTCACATATAGCATTTGCGCCCCGTGCGGGCTCCCACATGAGAAACCGCACAGGAAGCGCAAACGCTGTATGTGAATGGAGACTTAAAGGTTAAAAGTCTTCCCATTTACAGCTAAAAAAAAAAAAAGTAATTAAATTCACTTACCAGCATCAGGGCTCCCGATCCCCAGGTTCCAGTCGGGGTTTTTGTAGAACTCCTCCAGTGGGGGGCCCAGGGCCAGATCTCAGTGGGGCCCCCCTAGCATGAGGCTCTCGTCCATCCGTCCGCCCTCTGCGTTAGGTCCGCCCTCCGTCCACTGCATCACGCCCCCATCCACTGCGACACGCCCCCACCTCGGAGCTCTTCTCGGCCGCGCCACTGTAGTAGATGCGGCTCTGTTAAAGCGGCAACAGCAGTGTATAGTGGGCCCGGGAGGCGGGCGATACTGCCGTCGCCGCTTTAACAAACCCGCGTCCTCTTTCATGCGGGCTGAAAAGGGCATGGTGGTCGGTGACGGGCCCCCTCTTTGGCTGCGGGCCCTCGGGCAATGCCCGACTGCCCGTATGGTCAGTCCGCCCCTGCCTGAGGCCTCTACATTCATCTCTGATTCAGAACCCTCTCACAGTCTTATCCTGAAAATACTGTAGCTCAGCAATAATCATATCACTTCATTTAGTATGTTCAGCCCCGCATAGTGTCTTTTGGAGTTCTTATAGCTTCAAAGACCTTCAACCTATAGATTCTTTGCTCCCTCCTGACAATGCGAGGGAGCTTTATCCCTTTGGAAGGAAATGTATTGATAAGTAGCCTCTGCCACTGTAGACACTGAAGTCATCCACCTTAAAAAAATGCCACAATACACGTTGATGATACTCTTACCTTTTGGAATTTCACTGACAGACAGTTGGACTACCTTCTCAGGTCCCAGTTTGGGTTATCTGGAGTTACTCTCTGTCCTCTGTTGACAGATTTGTGAAACCATGTCATTGTGGATCAGATCTCCAAAAGATAACCCTTAATCACAAAGACAAACTCTTGTGGAGCTTTTGGAACAAATGTCTGGAGCCCTGTGGGTCGTTTGTTAACCCTCCAGGGGATCCAGTGCAAGCACCACTAGTCCCCATTCAAATATATGAAGTGATTGTAGAACACTGTTGTCGGATAGCCCTACAGAGGATTCTGTCCCTTACATATATTTCATTTATGGTAAGGCAGGTTTAAGGGGTGGCTATCACTTCCCTGAAACACCAATTTGCATTACGGTATATCTTCACCCCTGCATACCCCCTTTTTTTTTAAACAAGTGTTGTTTATTACTCCACCCTCTCTTTAACATGATTCTGGGTTACTACTCTTCTATTTTTATGTCTTGAGGGGTTCTGTTCCCTCTCTTTATTTGGATTATCTGCTGATAAGGCACTCACAGCCATGTATGTCTCATAAGAGATTACTTATCTATCAGGTAACATCCTTCTTATTGTGGATCTCCCTGTTATGAAGGGATTAAGGTGTTCTGCTTAAGCGTCTGGCTGTAGACTGGTTGGTCCTTTTTCTTTCTAGACATATCTTGTCTATCCAAGCGCCTTTTCCTGATGTTGAGGGTTAGGTATGTTAGAAGTAGACCTTTTGTAAACATTACTTCTTATTAACCACCTTAAGTTTTTTTTTTCTTCTTTTCTGGTAGTTTAATATTTCATTTATTTCCCTTATGGTGTATCATTTAGTTATCCACATTGCTAATTGAGGCCCATCATTCTCCAGGTAGCAGTTTTCTCTTACTGGTTTTTACCTTTCCTTGTCTAGAACAGGCCTTCTTAAACTTTCTCCACTCGTGACCCCTTTTTGGCCGAGGAAATTTTTAAGGGACCCCAACGTCGGTCGGTGTCTCCCCCCTCCCCTAGCGTAAGTCGGTGTCTCTCTCCTCTTCACTCCCTCCTCCCAGCACCAGTCAGTGTCTCTCTTCTCTCCCTTCCCCAGCACCAGTCAGTGTCTGTCTCCCCCCCCCAGGATCTGTCAGCGTCTCTCTCCAGCGTTGGTCAGTGTGTCTCTCTCCCCCCAGCGCCTCTCAGTGTGTGTCTCTCTCCCCTCAGCGTCCCTCTCTCCCCTCAGCGTCTCTCTCTCTCTCTCCTCTTCTCTCTCAGATACCCTCCCGTGTCGGTCAGTCAGTACTACTAAGCCCCCTCCCCACCTTTACGTCCAGCAGCTGTGCTCCACTGCTGCTGGGTTAAAGAAAGTTCAGTCAATGTAAAACAAAAAAACCCTCCTGTGCACACGTGCTCAGGAAGGTACCAAGTGCACAGGGGGGGCGCGACCTTAAAAACTACACTACACTGAAAATTATACATTAAACTGAAATAAAACAATCTAGCTTGGAGCCCAGACCTCCTCAGCCGCCTGGGCCCCTCACACAAGTACCGGCCATACCCCCCTGATGGCGGTCCCGGCCGGGGACTCGGATCGCGACCCCCCTTCTGGGACCCCATATGGGGTCGCGACCCACACTTTAAGAAGCACTGGTCTAGAACACTAAGTTGATCGTCTGTGCCATTCTCCTGGCTTGTGGCAATTCCACATTTGGCTGGCCCCGGTTCTCCTAACCTTTATTCAGATGTTGATGCCTTCAGATACTGCTTGTAATATGATTTCCACATCTGTTGGATCTCTCAGTGGCTATTGCCACCCCTCAGTTGGACTGCTTTTGGATGTCCCAATTTTTTCAAGAATTATTAATGTCCTGTGTTCTTTAATGGACGATAAAGACAATAAGATTTTGAACTTTAAAATCTTTCTCTTGAATTCCATTGAGGGGCACAGGTTCCACCCCTGTATGTTATTAGCCTTGTGCACTCCTTGCTCACAAAATTGAGACTTGGCAGTTGGAGGCAGGGTAATACAAGGGCTGATTTAACATTTTTTGACTGTCAAGTGTCCTAGACTCCCGTAGCCAGCAGTATAACCCAATTGTCTAAGAATTGCTAAAGTCCTGTGTCCCTCAATGGAAACAAGATTTTACAGTAAATCTAAAATGTTTTAAGGAGAACCCTGTGCTCAGAGAAATACAAAGGGTTCCATTACTGACCCATCCTTCTAAAAATGTAAATTGTCTGGCTTTTATATTTACCCCAAGGCTTCAGCAGCCGAAGGCAGCCATGTGAATAACCCAGCCGAAGTGAAGTGAGCCGAACGCTGTTCGGCTATTCACTGCAGGCTTATATAAGCCGTATATTGGTTGAAATCAGCCGTACATCGGCTGAAATCAGCCGTACTGCGGCCGCGCTTCGGTCAGCCGAACATGCTCTGCTGAGCCAAAGCTCCGGCAGCTCACTCGCTGCCATTCACCCCTATTCTCATAGGCACCGAACTGCAGTGAGTGAATAGCCGAATGCCGCCGAGCGGCGTACGGCACGACTATTCTGCTTGGTACCAAGCAGAATAGTAATTAAATGAAAAGAGTACAAAATAAATAAAGTTGAAAAAAATATTTTTGAAAATGTAAATAAATGTTAAATCTAAAAAGAAAAAAAAAGTAAAAACAGCCAATTGGGCGGAGCTAGCAGTGATAGCTAGCTCCACCCAACTGTTTCCTATGGCCCATTTCAGCTGTCACTTCGGCTCAGTGGAGCCAAATCATATGCCTTCGGCTCGGCTGAGCCGCTCGGCCGCCTTAGGGAGCTGTACGGGCTATAGCAAATAGCCCGTACAGCAGCCCTTCGCTTCTACTGAACCGATGGGTTCCCGCAACTAAAGCTAGCAGAAGGATCAGCCGAAGCTTCAGCTGATCCTGCGGCTAGCTTTTTGAATAGACCCCTAAATGTTCTGACTTTACTGGCTGCATGTTTGTTCCATTGACTAGAAATAAAAAAATATATTTTGAGTGTCCTAAATCTACTGCATAAGGAGATGCAGCTTGCAAAAGTAAGGCAGCAGTGTAGTAACTAGGCCACCGCTGGATGTCTCAGCAATCCATGGGCAGATATTGAGCTTCTGATAGCTGATGGTAACATATGGCTGACCAGCTTCCCCAATCTTCCCCCATTTCCATTACTTTCATACATAGGTCTGGGAATTGGCCATTCAGACACCATACACTGAATAATGGGAGGCAGAGGAAATGTTGCATGTTTCATACCCATAGGCACTGGGTTTTCCTATAGGGGCTATAGCAACATATTAAAGAAATAAACAGAAAGGTGTGTCTGCTACCAAGCAACTGTTTAAAATCTCTGTTAAAGTCTTGTTGATATTTGGATGCAGAGTGGGGTATCTCATATACATCTAAGAAAATGGCAGTGACTTGAACCATAAGATAGTGAGACATTTGCTGTCTTAAATGCAGAAAAAAAAGAATGTTTCTATTTTTGTAAAGACATTGGCCAAACTGCTAGTAGTTTACAGTGTATTTCCACTTTTGCATCCAAATTTGCAACATTTGCGTGTTATGTTTTCCCATTCACATATAAGCTCAAAAGAATTGGTGATTAATGTGTTGCAGTTGATATTAAAGCTTCATACATAGACGTGCTGGGTGCAAGGTGCATCTGATGCTCATATTTTAAAATCTCCGATCCCAGCCTGGCTGTCAGTGCCTTGACACCATTTGAGAAATTGAGTGCCGCAGTGTTACAGAGAACCGATGGTGCAGGCAATATTACATTTACCAAAGCAAATAAACACTATTTGGACCCTGGGTGTCAGATAGCTCTTACGTTTGCCTTAGAAGCACATGCCAGGTACCCTGTTTTCACATGAATACGGTTGTAAAACTGTAGCACACCAATGTTCCTAGACATTTTATACAAGTAGGTTCATAAGAATTGTCTGAGAGTTTATAGGGTAGAAAACAGCTGAATGTTATGTAAGGTTTCAGCAGATGACAGATTTTCGTTAGATCAGTGAAGTTTGTAGGTTCATTTGCTCCTTTTATTTTCGGAGCATCCGATGTTGGCTGTTGCGCAGTGGTCCCCTTGTAAGCAAAATAAGCCAGGCACGAGTGAAATAACCTTCAGGGGAGCCGTGCTGTCCTTCTGTCAGCCGCTGTCTTTGAAAATTGCCTACAGAGTTAGTGAGCAGGAACAGTTAAGATTTACAAACAATGATGAAGCTTGTCACGCATCTTTCACCATTCATCATTGGGGCCGCCGGAGCCGGGCGGTGAAGTGTTCTTCATAAAAACCAGCTCAGTGTGAAATACACCTCGCTGCAATGTTTACTGCTCTGAAACTCGTCACAGCCCTTTATAGTAAATCCAGATTGCGATGTGACATTACAGTATATCATTGCGGAGCGCGGTGGGGTTTACACTAGAAATGAGTGCAGTTCACACCAGATGAGATGTCCAGATTGAGTTATGTAGGAATTTGGCTTTTAGATGGGTATAACTTATTTTTTTCCCCTCTCATGTTTTGTTTTATGTTTTTTTTTATTTTTTAAGCGAGGAAAGTTAACTTATTTTTCTACATTCCCCCTTTCCTTATGACTTGATCTTTCCATCAGAAATTTCCTTGTTTATTTTTCCTGTTAACCTTGGATTTGGAGATTGAAAATGTTAGTATGATTCACAAGCTCACTTTGTGCAGGGCAATATACTTTATATAGTGAGGCATATATCAGGTACACTCATTCCTTATGGAGGATAACGTATTACAAATTCTGCTTGCTTTGTGTCCCTGTCCAATGCTGCATGTAATGAAATTGCCATGTCTAGCCATTAAAATGCACTGCCTCTGGAGCTGAGAAACCAAAGGCTAAAAGAACTGGCCTTGGCACTTCTAACCATAAGGGTACGATCCACCTATCTAGGATTACATGCCAATATTGGCTAGACAATGGGGTGTAAACTGTACGTATAAGCCAATTACATTTGGTTTGCAGGTAGAGACACAAATATGGCTACATTGCGTGTGTAGTTATTAGATCTGTGTTTTAAAGCAATGCCTCAGTTATTTGTCTGTGACTAGGAAGCAGAGGTAACCTGAGAGAGCCTGATCCTGTTAAAAGGTAAGTGTTTAAGTGGGCGTTTGTTATATTTGGCTAGGGTTCAGCTTGAAGCAGTGTTGTATGGGTTAAATTAACTGCCATTACTTTATGAATTCCATTAGACCCTGCATACTCAGCTGAAATTTTAAATCAGGCGGATGTTCGAAGTACCTACCCTGGATTTGTAATGAGAGAAAATAGCTTATGTGTTTCTACAGATGTACAGCTCTCTGCCACTTTTCTTTTTCCTCCTATCAGCATGCTTCTTGTCAGCACATGAACTTATTGGCTCTGTGTGCTGCTTCTTCCTTTTTTACAGTCTAAGCTCTATTGTAAAGAGGAGGCAAGAGACTAATACCAGGTCAAGTTCAAGTATTTACACTGTTTGCATTTAAAGAAAAGGCACATTTATTGACGTATTCAAGAATACAGAATTGCACTAATCTGTGTATTTTATATCTGCCAAGAGTTCAGCTTAAAAAAGTTGTGGGCGGAGTTACTTTAAAAAAACGAAGGTGACAAACTTACAGAAATAATTGTGCGAAAAATTTCCGAATATGCTTGGATTTAATGTATGTTTTTTTATCAGGAATACATTGTTGAGTCACATAAGCATTCATGTTAGGTGTTGGCCACCAACATAATACTTGACAGTAAGGTTGCTTGCTGCTGGTACACATTTTGTTCTTGCATATATTGCTGCTTACTGAGCTCCTGCTTACTTACCGGTGTGCAGATCATAATGAGTGCAAGTTTTTTCCAAGAATTTACTAGTGGGGTATCCGTATCGGGCACATTGTTACACAGAATATATGGGGGGTTTTTGTAGGTAGGGAATTGTGCATTCTTAAGCAAGTGCAGGTGTTTTGCTTTCTGTGCTTTCATATTGCTCTGTGTGAGCAGATTTCAGTAATCCTTTTTAAATCTATGACTGTGAAATGATAACAGGTCTTTGTAGCAGCTTGATTGAGTTACCTTTCTTTTACACATAGGGATGTGGAAGAACAGGCTCTCACTGTACTCCTGTCTGGCACTTATGTTGCCTTCGCTTTAGAAGATACTCAGTTTAGCCGGAATGTAGTATGTTGCCAGAATGCTTGAAAGAACATTAACCCTGCATTGCTAAGCACATCTTATATTTTTGTCATGTAAAGTAATTGTCTTGCTGGCAATAGACCATGCGTCTTTCTATGTAAAATACATGGTTGAATGCAAAATAAGTGCCACATATTGACAAGAGAAGGTATTTTTGCAAGCCAGTGAATTAGTTTAAATTGAGCAACTGGTGCAAATTACCTAGAACAAGCATATAAACTATCACATATACAGTATGTTATGTTTATTTGTGTATCTCATTTCAATAGATAGCAACCTGTTAATGTAACTGGTATGGTTTTGTTTTTGTAGGTTGGTTACAAAGCTGGATTAGGGGCCTTTTATTTGCGTCAGAACTGCTTCCCTGCCCATACAAGTTACTCTCCATTCACACCTGGGCGTTTTTCATAAGCGCGTCATATGCGCGTTTTCCTCCTGGCGTTTTGCGCGTTTTAAAGCGCGATTTTAGCGCGTTTTTGTACATTGTAAAATGCAAAAGCTGGTTGATGCAGATTAGGAGGTCAGATGCAGGTCAGATGCATCTTTCAATGATCTCTAAGGTGTTTGGTGCGTTGAGACATCACACCATACACCGCCGGAGCTGTCACGACACAGTGGCCGTCTGCTAAAAGAGTGCACCTGAAAACCAGCTGCAATGTCCTGCATTGGGATGTTAGTGAGAGAAATGGCTTTGGGATCCCAACCACATCAATACCCGATTATTAGCATTCTAGTGCATTCCAGAGAGAGACTATGAGCACCTCTGTGAGAGATGCTGGACAGTGAGAGTACCCCTGTGCTTAATGAAAGGGGGAAGACTGTCCTGTGTGTGCGAAAGAGAAATACATGGTTAGCTCGCTCACGTCTCTATGCCAGAAAGTTCCTTTGTTCTTTTGCTTGCCTCATTTTAGTGGGCCAAAAGTAGCTTTATAAATCATGTGACAGAGCAATAGTACATCAGTGAGGACCAGCAGGAGATAGGAATAACTTCACAGAGCAGCTGCCTAATAAACAAATGTCCTCACTGACCACTCACCCCCCAGGAAATTGCCTGTATTGGCTCCTTGATAATCTTAGTATTGCATTCTCATTAACACAACACAAGCTAACCCGCCACATGTTAACTGCACATGTTAGCATTGTGAATCCAACCTTAGTCTTTGTCCACACCTATGTAATTTGGTATTTGGTAATCGTGTATCCTGCTTGCTGCATCTTTGGTGAGGTTCCCAGAAAAATGTACCTTCCATAGGCATGAATAAAAGTAGGTGTAAAACCACATCCCAAGACTTTAATAGAAAACTCTTAGTAGCAATAAGTCAAACCTAGTCATCCAAAAGTGGGATGCTGGCCTGTAACCACATATAACTCATAAAAACATCCACAGATGCAGGAAAAAGACAGTTACACATCTATAGTTACATAGTATTCGAGGTTGAATAAAGACACAGGTCCATCAAGTTCAACTCATCGTGTGTGTGCATGTGATTCTGCGTGTGTATGAGTCCATGTATGATCTTGTTCTTAAGAGTACCTGTACCCCTGTATGTTACCGTCTCTGAGGAAATCGTCCAAATGCCTTTTGAACGATTCAACACTCGCAGCTGAAATCACTGCTTGCGGCAGCGAGTTCCAGACCCTAACTGAGAAGAACCCCCTACGCCCCTTGTGCTGAAATCCTTTCTCCACCAATTTTATGTGGTGCCCTCTAGTCTTTGTTATGGAGCTTACCATAAAAAGTTTATTGCTGATGTTGCTATCACCATTGAACATCTTGTACATGAAAATCATGTCCCCCCCTTAATCTCTGCACCTCCAGTGTGAACATGTTTACATTTTGTAACCTTGTCTCATAGCTTTGGTTTTCCAGCCCCTTGATTACTTTGGTTGCCCTTCTCTGGACTCTTTCTAGCTCAAGGACATCCTTTCTGTGTATTGATGACCAAAACTGGACTGCATACTCCAGATGAGGCCGAACATAGGCCATGATGTGGTATATCAATTGTCATATTTTTATTGTATTATTGGTCTAGTGGGTGTCATATTTGTTTTAATCAATATTGATATAATAAAAAAAAATTATGATATGCCATGCACTGGCCTACGTGTAACCATCTTTTTCACGCAAAATGTTTTTATAAAACACATCTGCAACTGAAAAACAAAGTTGTGCTAATGTACCCCAAGATATTATTTTCGTATCATAATGGCAAGTATTTCACTTTTACTTAATAAATGATGGCTTAAGGCAGGGGTGGACAAATGGATGTGGAATTTAGGGGCCAGTCTGTCCTTATCCAGGAGTCAGCAGGATTTTTTTAGGAGCCAGCTCCACTGACAACAGCTAGAGCAGGGGTGCCCACAAGGTCGATCGCGATCTACCAGTCGATCGCGTAGCGATCACTAGTAGATCGCCATGTCCTCTCCTCCCGCCGCTTCTCTGGATCCCCGCTGCTCTCCCCAGAAGAAGTGAAGGAACCGGCGGCGGGGGAGGGCGGAGGACAGAGCCGCTGTCACTAACTAATGCAGAGCGGTGAGGAGAGAGACGCTCGGCCAGGATCTGACAGCCGGCGCCTCTCTCTCCCCTCACTGCTCGTCCGTTCTGTCACATTTAGAATAGAGGCTGCAGAAAAGAGATTGAGGACTTTGTGTCCTCAATTTCTTTTTCTATTTTAAAAGGGAAATATCAGGGGGCTTTTTAGACCATGTTTTTCGTTGGTAGATCTCAATGAGCTCGTCATTTGAAAAGTAGATCTCCAGACGAAAAATAGTGGGCGCCCCTGAGCTAGAGGAATCCTCAATAGTTAGGAGCCAGCTGTAACGTTTAAGGAGCATTGGCTATCTGGCTACTGGGATTTGATTTGTCCAACCCTGGCTTAAGGGTTGGTTTATTTTAGATCAATATAACTATTGGTCTTTCTCTAAAAAGAGCTCTTTTTTATGTATTGAATTGTACGATTTTTACCTTTGCAGAATAGGTTTTGAAAGCTGTACATTCTGCTAGGCAAGACTGCTCTAAAGGGGCAGAGGTGCCTTCTGACATGAGCAGTCTGAGCAGCAAGTGAACTGCCTCTAATGAACTCTCAGCATCCGGGGGTTGTCAATCTTTCCTGTAATGCTGGCTGAAGTGAGAAGTCAATGCACAGTTGTTTTATTTGACACGACTCCTGGGTTAAAGGAGCGTAATGGCTGGAGGCGACAGATAAAGCCGATTGCATTTTCTGTCAGCTTGTCTCACTTCAAATACTGCAGTAAACGTTGTGCTGATGAGCCATAGATTGGGTTAAATAGCAGGATAATTGCAGCAAGCATCTTCCTTGTAATTCCTTGTACTACATCGGTATCGGCTCTTGCCTCAGGCTCCGACTGTCTTTTTTTTTTTTCTTCACATCCAGAGTTTCCTCCATCCATCTGGGTTTTTTTTTCAGGCAACTGTTGCAGAGCCAAGTAGGTTGTTATGAATGACTGTCTTATTTTGGAAAGGTGGATAGTTTACAGAAAAAGTTTGTTAGTGCTTCCTAAAAATTACGTTCTGCCAAGCATACCCGCAGCATTTTTCTATGACAGAAGCACTTTTGCGTTGCTGTATAAACCGTAAAACTAACAAGACACTCTCTATTGAAAGAGCTGCACTGTTATACTTATATTTAAACCCACCTGCAGAAAAGAAGTATGAACAATGGAGCCTTTTCACACATTAGCAATCACACTTTGGCCTTTTGTATTAACGTGGCAAATGTTTTGTAAACCACATAGAAGCTCAGGGTTCACTGCACTTTAAAATATTATTTTTTACCTATTAACTGGTGCAGGGTTACGCATAGTGTGCCAGAGTTTTACAATAAGGCACTGCAAACAGATTTCACAATCACAAATCACTAGTTTGTGATGGGCTTAAAGGGCATGTACCTGTCCCTGTGGTTTTGTACATATTTTTAGGTTTTAAAAATATATTTTAAAAAACAGGCAGAGGAAACAATGCATATTAATATTTATAAATTATTAT
>NW_017306666.1:239100-247879 GCF_000935625.1 Nanorana parkeri
ATTAATATTTATAAATTATTATATAAAATATTAATATTTTTTGTGTAGCCAGCAGGTTGAGCTTTATTTTTTCATATATTATACAGTACAGGCTTTACTTAGCCCCTTTGATTAAAAAGAGCCTGTTTTTTCAGGCATTATTAGCCTGAAAGAGATATCTATTGCTTTGCTGTCATAGTTGTCTGGGAATCCTTTGTCATGTTTAAAATGCTTATTTGTAGAAGAAGAAAAAAGCCCCCATGTCATAGCAATAAACTTAAGTAAAAATAAAGTAAATTTAACACCCAGTTAAAGGCCCCTCATACATGCACATACTAATGCAAAACAAGCGTTGGGTGCGGATACATCTGGAAACAACGTTTTTTAATGCTTGTTATGTATTGCCGCATGGGCCAGAGTGAGAGCAATAATTGTAGGGCCAAAATTCATGATTAACCCTAAATTGATGACCTGTACAGGCTTTTAAAGCGTCACCTATGGACAATTTGGGGTACGGTAGTTTTCACAGGCGCACAATTTCTAAGCTTGGCATGTTGGGTATCTATTTACTCGGCACAATCCCATCTTTTGTGCACTAAGGTTAACTTAACTGTCAATATCATTTGACATAAGAATTTGCAACTGACACTTTTTTATGCCAAGGTGTTTTAATAGAAAATCCATCCCAACCAATCATTTCATCCCCTGAGAGTGCTCAGCCCAGAGTTTCCAGACATTAAATCGCTCAGTGATCCAAACATGACCAGATCAAGTAAAATGTTTTGTTATGTCTACAGACACATCAAAGTGAATCTGTATTTTTCTCACACTGGGCAAAGTAACAGGTTTGTTGTAAGATGGACAACAAGCTGCCTGTACTTACATTTTCCATGCTGCCCCTCTGTCCCAGTGTACTGCTGGAGTCTCCAGAAATGCCGAATATTCCCCACTATAGGGCACGCATGACACCCTGCCTACCCAAAATTCAGAACATTATGCAAGTTGCCAGGCCTGGGTGCTGTCACATTGGGGTCAGGGAAGAGCTTTCTTTTGCCAAGTTATGACTTTCAGGAAGTTGAGATTTGCACAAAAATTTTGGGAACTCTGGCATCATATCAATGTGGCATGGAAAGGCAACTTATTGTACCATCTACATGCACCAGAACTAGTTTGCTTTAAGCCTGCACAGTCAAAGGAATAAGAATGTAATTTTTATAATGGGATATCTTCTTTGTTATTACTTGGTTTAATTTTACCCAATATATGACCTCTCACTCCTTAAAATCCAGTCATGTTCTAAAAGTAAATGCATTAATACCTCCGATTGGCTGGAATAAAGATCTCTATTCATGGCTTTACCTTTCACGTCTACATTTGAGCACTCTGGAAAGTACACAATGAACTTGTCAAAATGTAGGCATCTTACAAAATCCTAATTATTTCAAAGTCGGCGACAATGGTAGTAGCTCAGTAGAAAGGGGAAATAGATCTCTGACTCCAAAAGAGAAAGTGTATATTTAATCAGGACAGCTTGCATGGATTGGTTTTCTTCTGCTTAAAGTTTTTTTTCTTTGCTGTCATTTACTTGTCAAGCTACATGTTGTAAAGTCTTGTGGTGGGTGCAATAGCCAGCCTGCTATTGGCTATTGCAATTTAAAATATCCAATAGCAGGCTGGGTATGCCTCCCAGCCTCTAGATAAGGAGGAGGAACAGGGCGGCATCGGGGGGTGGGCCAGAGGAGGAACAGGCCTGGGGCAGAGGAGGCACAGGGAAGTAGCGGAGGCAAGGGGGGACGGAGAAGGACCGGGGTAGCAGCGGAGGTACTGAGGGGGGCAGCTGGAAGGCTACAGCGGTCTGTTTCCCTGCTGCTTCTGCCAATACAGGCAGAGGATTGAAAGGGACACAGACCGCTGCAGCCAGCACCAGCGGGGAGGAGCAGAGCGGCGGCAACTAATCGATGATGAATAAGACCGCATTTTTTGCCCTGCTTACTAACTCATGAACTGTAACCTGGAGTGGGGCTTCAAGATATCCTAGAAAGAAAACATTTCTTCTGATAGGAAGGTGAAAATGATCAACGATCAAGTAAAAAAAACCCTCACAGGACTTTGATGGAGGGGGTCCCTATCACAACCCTGCTGATTAGCTGAAATGAGTAGCACTCTAGCAGCCTTGGACCTGTTTGAGGATCTAGGAGCTCATTAAAAGCAGTAGGCTTGGATGCTGGGGCAAGATGAAGAGGATACAAGGCACATCATATACCAAGAAGCCTAAATTAATTGCTACTCCCTAGTGATTTATAGAGTTCTGTAGAGATATCACAGGTCTGTAACTAGCAGAAACAATGGAAGAGTTCCTGTTTTATTCAGCTCAAACTTCAGAATAAATGTAAACAAGTAAAGGGGATGCGTTCCAGCATGGGTTTTGACCTGGAAACTGGATCCTGAACAAAACTGCTCTTGGGAGGTTTAAGAGGTAAATGTTTGGATATGAACATTAATGCTTACTAGGTTATGTTTTATGCAGGATGCATTTTTTTCCTTGTATGCTAAATTTATTTAACCAAGCAAAGCTACCTAAACCCGTCAAACTTATCCCCTGGGAAAATCTGTGTAGACAGGGACTGTAGCAGATCACAAGGGCTTTTGTTAATAAGAGAGGGCATTACAGCGTGCTTCTGTAATATTGTCTGTGTAACTGCTTATTCTTTCCTACTAACACCATTGCCCGCTGAACCGTTCAGCTTGCCGTTGTATTTAGCTGTCAGGATGAAACAAATGTAGACTTTCCAATTCAAAAATCAATAAGCTTTAAACACATCTTAATTTAGTAAAGCATTTTGAATGTAGTTAATCATTTCATGGGATATATTGCACCTTGGAGAGCTCTGAGTTCTGTGGTGCTCTGTCCAGTTTATTTATGCTTCACTTCATTGCAGATGATTCCCCTCAATTGAGAAATACAACAGCTCTAGGAAAGAGGGTTAAGTAGAATAAAGGGAAGGTCACAAGTACTTCTCTTCTTATTGTTCCTCAACTGACCCAAGAAATGTAGATAAATATCCTGTTATTATCCCATTCCTGTCTGTTTGTTTAAAGTAAATGTATCCCTGGCTTTGTTTCTGGCACAATCACTTAAATTATGAATTTTCCAAATATTAAACCTAGAAGTGTCATCATGGCTGTTTTAATGTTCAACTTGTAATTCCTGGAACCATACTAGATATTAAAACACTAATATTTGATATATCATTAGCAATTTTTGTTAACATTTGTAATGTAAAATCCTTACTTGGTTTATATCTTAGAATATTAACAGTCGTTTTTAATTTTGTATTGTGTTATGCAACCAAACAGTTATAATGTGATCAGTAATACTAATGAGACAGTTAACCATGGTGCTGTTAATCTGTGCTGCTTCTCCAGGGATCATAGCAAATTGGCTTACAGGAATGTTAGTCTTTGGAACATTGCCAACTTCATATATACTACAATGAACTTGTTCCAGATTTTTGTTAAAGTCGTTTGTATCTTAAATCAATCTCTTTATATTATGGCCCATATAAGTAATTTATTGCTGCTCAACTGCCCTCATCAATGACATTTCAACTGAACATAAGGAAAAAGATTGCACAACACTGGGAGGTTACTAAAAGGAGACATGTCTTATAAGATGCACTGATACCTTTCCGTCTCCACTCCCTGAAAAATCATGAAAACTAATAAAAGGGCTAAATATTAACATTGACAGAGTTCTTCACTAAAGGGTGAAGATTTTTTTTTTGAATAGACAGGAGAAGTGAACAATCTAGGACAACATAGCTGAACTGGAAAGTGAGCTGAATTGGAGAATTTTTACAAATCAGCGATGTTGTCCTAGACTGTTCACTTCTCCTGCCTTCTCCAAACTTTTCACCCTTTTGTGAATAACTCTGTATATGTGGAAACTGCCATCCAGCTTCTCAAGAATGTCTGGTTATGTCTCACCAACCTGCACCAGTAACATTTCTAGCTTGACTCTTTTCCGAAAAATACTTTTATCTATGCCTTAAATAGCAACCTGAAGCCTGACTTCCATAGAAAATAGGAGAGATGCCAGAGCGTGTTGTCTAACATATACACTCAGGCATTCAATATCATACGTGCACAATAAGAAGTCTACTTATTGTGATACGTTCAATAGGCTATTTTTTTTTATTCATTTCTTTGGTGTCTTATTTATATTTTGGCCACCCTATATATGTTACATGTGATTTGGCTTATGTGGAGTGGTAAAATATGACTGTGTTTTAATGTATTTCTGTAGTAAGGCATTCTGGTGTTGGAGGCTGCGTGTAGTGGTGAACATTTTTAGTTTTCACAAGTAAGCACTGAAAGTCACATGCCCTAAGCAAAAAAAAAGACAGCATACTGTATTTGTGGGTATTTTTCATCAGAATCAGAATCTCCATTCCAAGCACTATTGTATGTAATCTCATCCGCTGGCTAGAGCTTGCAAATGTCTGTACGTGCACACAAAAATACATGGATATGCAATGCAATCCGTTACCCTACCAGTGCAGTTCATCGAGGCTTTTTACAGATTAAGGGTTTTTTTTTTTAAACCTCCTTCAGGTTGCATTCACACCGGCTGCACTACAATGCCCAGCCGTCGGTGTGCGTCTGTAGTTCCAGTACAAATGCCGGTATTGTTAAAAAAAATGTAGAACTTTATTGAAATGTCACAAATTACATTTGATTAAGTTCTCTGGGAACAGCATGGTGCAAAGTGGTTGTACCACGTCAACTTTGCCTTGTCTTGTGTTGGGACTGCGCTGGAACAAACGCCCAGCGCTCTTTTGGTGTGAATCAAGCTTGCATGATAGCCATGTACATTTGATGCAGTTTTATTTCTGTATGTGATATACCCAAAACATGAGAGAAAATCAAGTTTTTCTTTTAAGCAGGACACATCTTGGCTGCGGTACGTTTTGACACTGGAGCATACATTCAATAGCAGACCACTATTGTTTGTAAATCCAATACCTCCTTTAGTAAATCAGGTTCATTGCATTTGTATACGCATCCCCATTTTTGTATATGCATCCCCAGTTTTGTATATTCAATGGAGCCCTTTGACTAGTGTTTTCCTTGTATGCTAAACAAGGCTCTTGGCTCTTTTTAAGATTTAGAAGAGAAAAAGGTTAGACAATATGAAAGATTTGGATGTGCTACAATGACTGGAAAAAATAAAGCATCTTTTTCTTTTTTGGAATGTCAACTTTTAGTTTAATTTCATCTTAAACAATACTCTATAAACTTGCATTGGACGGGATACTCACGTACTAAGGAGGTGGTTTGATGATGGGACAAGAATTTCTACTTTTTTGTCATCAGTCACCTGACCTGCACAAAAATTTGTTAAATGCTGTTTGTATTATTTTAATGTAGCAGCATGCTGGAAAATGTGTTTGGTAGATTCTACATGTGTTCTTTCTTGTTTAGAAATACTGAGTTTTAACATTAACCTGCTTCGTAATTTCAGCCAAAAATCAGCTCATCTGCAGTTAGTATTATTCATAAAAATAATGGCATGAGCCCTAAATAGACATTATGATGTAAAGGTGGCCATACACTGTACAACCATCGCAAGACCTTAGTCTTGCGATGGTTGTAAAGTGATTAAAAAAACGTACGATCTGCCCATCTTGGACAGGCAGATTGTACTCTTGATCATCGCAAGCCCGCCACCCTGAGTTTTCTAGCGTGCTACATAGACAAAAGACGTGCGACCGTACAGTAGAAACGATCGCACGTCTTCGTTCACACTGCTCGATTCTCGTACGATCGCGGGATTTCCCGCGATTCTCGTACGAGAATCGAGCTGTGTATGGGCACCTTTAAAGGCATTTGGGAAAATGTTACAAAATGTATCAAAATAAAACACACTGTACCTGAGATTTGCTATTTATTAGACATATATATTCTACCCAAGCTTTAAGATGCTTTCACTATACAGTAGGGTATATGACATCACATATTGCCCATAACACTAATAAGCAGCATGTCTAAGTGGAAAGCAGTGCTCTTGTTCAGTGACTACCGTCTCTCGTTTTCACATCCATGAGCTTAGGTAAACTGTAAAAATGACTGTAATCAAACATAATAAGTGTTGACAGTGAACATGTCAGAGCAAAGAACGTCTTGCTGTGATTTAGACCTGTACCGGGCTACCAATGCGTTTAAGTTAATTACGCAATAGATTTCTCCATTGATGAACACAGGTTGAATTAACACATGAGCACTAATGTACCTTCCCACCATTATTGTTGTACAAGGAGCAGTGGCAGATGCAGGCAGTTAGTTACACAAACATTAGTATTAACGATTGGCCATTTGGAATTGGTGACAAACTGCAGCCTGGCGAAATCTTGAGGCTGAAACCAATCAGCAAGTTAATGAGGAGAGAAATTGCCACTGCAGCTTCCCCTTAATTACATTCAGGCTTGGAAGGAGCTGGGAGGCAGAGGACTGTGGGTATAATGGGAAACCAGAGGTCGCAGGACCTGCCTCCATAACTTCCTTTGTATCACATTTCCCAACTGCTCTTGCTGTTTTAATGCTGTATTCACTTTATTAAATATCACATAATAATGATTTTAATTGTATCATTTATTTTAATTGAGGACTTGCAATTTCGGTATTTTATGTAAAACTTTAATAATTTCCAACAAACAAAAAATCACTGATTCCTGTAAGTGTGCTGGTAATGTTTTTTTAATAAGCGTTAAAATGTATGAAATCTATGACACTTCTCCTTCCCCACCTGGAGATATACTGTATGTCCACCTTTTCCTTTTAAGGGCTACGTCCATAATAAAGCCAGATGATGGTGTCATACTTCCATAATAGATTTTTATTAAATGTGGAGAACACATAGGCAGGGTTTATTGTGGCCTTGTGGGGGGGTAAGAAATATTAGAAGCCAATTGGGGGACCAGTGGATGCTGTCTTTGAGTGAATAAGGATCAGCCCGTGACTAGAAGCTTGGGGGGTGGTAATGAGATTTATTACTGTGGCATGTGCACCCAATGACCCGTACTGGCCAGTTGTTTGTTAGGCTTTCTTTTAACTACATTCAGCCGGGTTTCATTACTAAAATTAATTAAATACTCATTTAGGAGAGTGCATGTTCAATTTGCAATGTTCCTTTAGCTCAGTAAATATTATTATCCAACCACGAATGATAAAAATGAAACATAATTGAAGTGAATACAGCTTCACCATATTAACTAAGGTCAGTGAACATTCACTTTGCCAGGTGACTTTCACTTTCCTAACTCGCTACACTTTCTTGGTAAATTAACCCCCTTGGATTGCATATTGCTGTGTTATCATGAGAATGTCAAGGGGCACATTAGACCTGTTCAATATTTCATTTTCCATTCATACCTTACTCTGGTGCACCAGTACACCCAGTTCATTTTCCTGGTAATATGGTAATCTGGGAATACCTTCTGCTTACCTGTTTGTATTGCAGCAGCTGTGTTCCCAATCACACCCACTACAGGACCCGTGCATCTCTCACATCCCAAAGGCCAATCAAAGTGTCAGTACTAAGTAGTAGTAAAGTTACTTAATGATAGTCAATTCAAAAAGGAAATGCACAGATTTAGGAGGCAATCATACCCAACCCACAGAGGAATCTGGCTGCAGTGGATAGCATAACACTCCGTTTTAGCCAAATTGGATAGTCTTTCTCACTGGCACAGTTGCCTAGATAGCATGAGCTTTACGCTGACTGATTTTACTTGTTGAGATTTCCGCATACAGTTTTTAATTCTTATGTAATATTCCTAATTTTATTGCATGCATTTTTATATGTTAAAAAGCAAACTATTCTCCTATGCTTTGAATTATTAACCCTGCAAAGTTTACCAGAAGTTTGGGACTAATTGGAAGTCATTCTCTGTCCTTAAAAGTAAATAACTGTGATATATGCAAACATAAAGATGCTTCACTTCTGGCGAAGAAAAAAGAATAATAAAAGATGGAGATAATTTAGTATTCCTTTACTGAATCAACCCCCCAAACGGTATTAATGTTATCCATATTCCTGCCACAGTTATAGTAATATTATGATAACATATTTACCACTCGCTGTCCGGAGCAATTTCTTACTATTTGCACACACATGATCAATTCTTAATTTCTGTCTAGAAAACAGCTTCAGACCCCCAAACAATGATATATTTTCTGAAAACAGAGACCCTGTAGAATAAAAAAATGCTAGTTGCAATTTTTTTATGTCGCACAGTAGGGGGCACTTTAACCAGTTGACATCCGCGGTGTTAAACCCCCTTCCCATGCAGGCCATTTTTCAGTATTCAGTGCTGCGGTACTTTGACTGACATTTATTACGTCATGCAGCGCTGTACTGAAATGAATTTTATACCCTTTTTTGGGGACAGATAGAGCTTTCTTTTGGTGGTATTTATTCACCACTGGGGGGTTTTATTTTTTTACTATATTAAGGAAAAATTACCGAAATTTAAAAAAATAAAACAGTTTCCCCTATATTAAATGATAAAACATTTATTATTACCCAATTTTTTGTTAAAATATAAAAGTTGGGGTCACGTCGGGTAAAAAGACACCAAACATGTCAAGCCTTAAAATTGCGTGCGCGCGCGAAACCTCAAAAAACGATAATACCCAAAATTGGCCATAGGCGACGCTTTAAAAGCTGTTACCGCTCATCAGTTTAGTGTTATCAGTGATTGATGGCCCTAAAATGATTGCTCTCACTGCGACGTTCGCG
>NW_017306666.1:248044-265738 GCF_000935625.1 Nanorana parkeri
TGGCGCACCTGGACGTGAGCAGCGTGTGCTTCAGGCCGCGTGTAGAGCCCCGAACAGGGAAATCAATCGATATGCGACGAATCGTCGATCGAAAACGTTGGTAACGTTTTCAATCGTCGATTTTAATCGACTAAATCGATTAACTGTTGCAGCTCTACTTCTTAGCACTGCTAAATACGATTTTGGTTAACATTATTTTTTTTTGTAGATTGTAGATTGTCATGAGGGACAAGTAGATTCGGCCCCCGCTTTAGTCCGTGGACAAGTAGTTTTTTCTAGAATTTCCACACCCCTGTTATTCCAAACTATACATATAAACTAGGTTTTAATACAGATAGCGCTGCAACAACTAATTGATTAAAATCGATAATGAGAATCGTTGGCAACGATTCTCATCATCGATTAGTTGATTTTCGATTAGTTGCCCATGCTCTCCCCGTCTGTCGAAAGAGGCAGCGGGGACACAGACCGGGGGGATGAGAGTCGGTTCCTCCTCTCACCTGGTGCGTCCGCTGCTCCGATCACCTGGTGTGTCCGCTGCTCCGATCACCCGGTGCGTCCGCTGCTCCGATCACCCGGTCCGTCCGCTGCTCTGATCACCCGGTCCGTTCTTTGCTCCTCTGCCCCGCCCCCCTGCCTCCTCTACATCTACAGGCTGGGAGCCATACAAAGCCTGCTATTGGACATTTTAAAATGCAATAGCAGGCTGGTTATTGCACCCGCTCACTGTCTGCTGTCAATCAGCAGGGGAGGACCTGAAGGAGAACTTTCTGCTTCAGGTCCCTCCTCTGCTGATTGACAGTGGGCAGATGTAATAGCCAGCCTGCTATTGGTGATTGCAATTTGAAATATCCAATAGCAGGCTGGCTATTGCTCCCAGCAATAAAGTAATAAAAAGTTTAAAAAAAATAAAGTTAAACTGAAATTAAAAAGACAATAAAATAAAAAAGTTTAGAAAAAACATATTTTTTGTATTATATTGGCTTAGTGCTACAATTCACATTATTTTAAATCCATGAAACTAATTAAAATGTCTAATATAATACATACAATTATTAAAAAGTGATATATATATATATAGAGAGAGAGAGAGAGAGAGATTCTCTCTATATATATATATCTTTTTAAGAAATTGTATGTATATAAAAAAAAGATGGGTAAAGTCATTTTCAGTTTCGGCCTGACAAAATTTGCTGCAGGAGGTGCGTTGCAGTTCCATTTATTTCAATGGATCCCAAATGCACCTCCTGTCCACAGTGTGATCACCCGCACAGGAACGCGCAGTACTGCAATGCCCTGTGTTCCAGTGCAGTGCGATATTAAAAAATGTGTATACTATTTTATTCTGAAGTAAACTTTATGTCTGTAACGCTGCATTTGTGTGTTTTATTTTAAATAAATGATGGTATTTATTTTTATTTGATTTGATTAATCGACGCTAATAATCGGCTAACTAATCCATTATGAAAATAATCGTTAGCTGCAGGCCTAAATATAGTAACATACTGTATAACATGATTTACAGTATCTCACAGAAGTGAGTACACCCTTCACATTTTTGTAAATATTTATTATATCATTTCATGTGACGACACAGAAGAAATGACACTATTTTTGCTACAATGTAAAGTAGTGAGTGTACAGCTTGTATATCAGTGTACACTTGCTGTCCCCTCAAAATAACTCAACATACAGCCATTAATGTCTAAACTGCTGGCAACAAAAGTGAGTACACCCCTAAGTGAAAATGTCCAAATTGGGCCCAATTAGCCAGTTTCCCTCCCTGGTGTCATGTGACTCGTTAGTGTTAAAAGGTCGCAGGTGTGTTAAATTTGGTGTTATCGCTCTCACTCTCTCCTACTGGTCACTGGAAGTTCAACATGGCACCTCATGGCAAAGAACTCTCTGAGAATCTATAAAAAAGAATCGTTGCTCCACATGAAGATGGTCTAGGCTATAAGAAGATTGCCAAGACCCTAAAACTGAGCTGCAACACGGTGGCCAAGACCATACAGCGGTTTAACAGCACAGGTTCCACCCAGAACAGGCCTCGCCATGGTCGACCAAAGAAGTTGAGTGCACGTGCTCAGCGTCATATCCAGAGGTTGTCTTTGGGAAATAGACTTATGAGTGCTGCCAGCATTGCTGCAGAGGTTGAAGAGGTGGGGGGTCAGCCTGTCAGTGCAGGGACCATACGCCGCACACTGCATCAGATTGGTCTGCATGGCTGTCGTCCCAGAAGGAAGCCTCTTCTAAAGATGACGCACAACAAAGCCCGCAAACAGTTTGCTGAAGACAAGCAGACTAAGGACATGAATTACTGGAACCATGTCCTGTGGTATGATGAGACCAAGATAAACTTATTTGGTTCAGGTGGTGTCAAGCGTGTGTGGCGGCAACCAGGTGAGGAGTACAAAGACAAGTGTCTTGCCTACAGTCAAGCATGATGGTGGGAGTATCATGGTCTGGGGCTGCATGAGTGCTGCCGGAACTGGGGAGCTACAGTTCATTGAGGGAACTATGAATGCCAACATGTACTGTAACATACTAAAGCAGAGCATGATCCCCTCCCTTCAGAGACTGGGCCGCAGGGCAGTATTCCAACATGATAACGACCCCAAACACTCCTCCAAGACGACCACTGCCTTGCTAAAGAAACTGAGGGTAAAGGATTGTAAATATTTATTATATCATTTCATGTGACGACACAGAAGAAATGACACTATTTTTGCTACAATGTAAAGTAGTGAGTGTACAGCTTGTATATCAGTGTACACTTGCTGTCCCCTCAAAATAACTCAACATACAGCCATTAATGTCTAAACTGCTGGCAACAAAAGTGAGTACACCCCTAAGTGAAAATGTCCAAATTGGGCCCAATTAGCCAGTTTCCCTCCCTGGTGTCATGTGACTCGTTAGTGTTAAAAGGTCGCAGGTGTGTTAAATTTGGTGTTATCGCTCTCACTCTCTCCTACTGGTCACTGGAAGTTCAACATGGCACCTCATGGCAAAGAACTCTCTGAGAATCTATAAAAAAGAATCGTTGCTCCACATGAAGATGGTCTAGGCTATAAGAAGATTGCCAAGACCCTAAAACTGAGCTGCAACACGGTGGCCAAGACCATACAGCGGTTTAACAGCACAGGTTCCACCCAGAACAGGCCTCGCCATGGTCGACCAAAGAAGTTGAGTGCACGTGCTCAGCGTCATATCCAGAGGTTGTCTTTGGGAAATAGACTTATGAGTGCTGCCAGCATTGCTGCAGAGGTTGAAGAGGTGGGGGGTCAGCCTGTCAGTGCAGGGACCATACGCCGCACACTGCATCAGATTGGTCTGCATGGCTGTCGTCCCAGAAGGAAGCCTCTTCTAAAGATGACGCACAACAAAGCCCGCAAACAGTTTGCTGAAGACAAGCAGACTAAGGACATGAATTACTGGAACCATGTCCTGTGGTATGATGAGACCAAGATAAACTTATTTGGTTCAGGTGGTGTCAAGCGTGTGTGGCGGCAACCAGGTGAGGAGTACAAAGACAAGTGTCTTGCCTACAGTCAAGCATGATGGTGGGAGTATCATGGTCTGGGGCTGCATGAGTGCTGCCGGAACTGGGGAGCTACAGTTCATTGAGGGAACTATGAATGCCAACATGTACTGTAACATACTAAAGCAGAGCATGATCCCCTCCCTTCAGAGACTGGGCCGCAGGGCAGTATTCCAACATGATAACGACCCCAAACACTCCTCCAAGACGACCACTGCCTTGCTAAAGAAACTGAGGGTAAAGGTCATGGACTGGCCAAGCATGTCTCCAGACCTAAACCCTATTGAGCACCTGTGGGGCATCCTCAAACGGAAGGTGGAGGAGCGCAAGGTCTCTAACATCCACCAGCTCCGTCATGGAGGAGTGGAAGAGGACTCCAGTGGCAACCTGTGAAGCTCTGGTGAACTCCATGCCCAAGAGGGTTAAGTGGCAGATAATGGTGACCACACAAAATATTGACACTTTGGGCCCAATTTGGACATTTTCACTCAGGGGTGTACTCATTTTTGTTGCCAGCGGTTTAGACATTAATGGCTGGGTTGTGTGTTGAGTTATTTTGAGGGGACAGCAAGTGTACACTGATATACACGCTGTACACTCACTACTTTACATTGTAGCAAAGTGTCATTTCTTCTGTGTCATCACATGAAATGATATAATAAAATATTTACAAAAATGTGAGGGATGTACTCACTTCTGTGAGATACTGTATATTAAGCTGATCTATTTACCATGTATGTCTAAAAGCTTGAAAAAGTTCACAGTTCCCATTTAACTATTCTGTTTTATTGGCTGCTGGCACTGCAGATATTTATGTGCGTCAATGTGCCACCCATGTTTAAAAATTCATATGTTCCTTATGTGTTGGGACTAAGAATTGAATGTTCCTCACAGTTTTGAACGATGTGTTTTCATCATTAGGTCAGACAAGTAACAAATTGTTTTTTTGTTTTTATCTTCTGTGTGCACACAGTGTTTTCACCACCCAGCAGCCAGGATTCTGGATTGGTTTCTTTGTCCAGCAGCTCTCCAGTGAGCAATAAGAGCAGCAAAGGTGTAGCAGAGTGTGAAGCTCCCACTGAGGCCTCCTCCTACACGGTAACAGGCAATGCTGATGACGCCGAGTGAGAAGATTTGACGTAACCACATGCTGAAATCAGTAACTGTCCCTCCATTTAAGTTAGGTCTACCATAGGGTTATATGTAAAGGCTAAAGGGTAGTATCCCCTTCATGAGTCATGCCCTTACAAAATGTAGACCGTTTTATGATCTGCTTGTCATATACCACATTATCATTAAATCATTTTTCCACTATGTTAACATGTTATATAATGTTATGGTTGGCAAATGGGGAACTCTTTTTTTTTGTTTAGGTTAAGAGTCCATTAATTGAGCGCTAACATTTTCTTAATGATATGACAATTTGAACAGTACCCCAACAACACCAATCACTTCATAATCCTTACGCAGCTCCGAAACGTTGCTTTTATGTGACAATATGCGTCAATAAGGACGAACACTTGACCACATTGTTTGTTGTGCTGGTGGTATTCTGTTTTACATTTAATGCCTGCGATGCCATCCCTTGTCACTACAGCACCAACCTTTAGGGGTTCTTCGGTAAAGAGTGAGGCAGGACATCCTAAGGACTTTACTAAAGTCTTGTGATTCACACACCGTAGCCACACTGTACAGCCAAGAAGTTCAGTTTCCCATAGTACAGCTTCTGGAGTCAACCCCTTCTCATTTCACAAAGATGATGACTGTCAGTGTTCGATAAACCGGTTAGAGAAGAGGAGTCACATAGGAAGCTGCATTATTGAGTCAGAAAATTGACGTGCCACCTGTCTGGTTGTGCAGTTTGGTAGATGTGTGTAAATTACAAGAATGGCCACAATTTGAAATCCTTTTGAGGGTAAAACAACTTGCTTGCATTTTACATGTATTTAGCTGTTTGCTAGGAGATGCACTGAAATACCCCTGAAGATAATTGGGTATTAGGCATTAGCAGACTAGGTTTCAAGATACTGTCTTAGTAAATTGACCCATTCAAGGTTACTGAACCGAATATAATCAGTTTCACTAAGTGACTGAAGTGTCACATGTGCTAAAGGCACTGAAGAGATTTTATGGAATAAATACTAGTAAAAGATATTAAATATAAAATGTTTCATATTATTGACATGTTTTAATACTGTGTGAATATTTTTGCTGCATGAGGTTCTCAGCAACTTGTTGTTCTCCATGTGTCAAGACAATGAAAACCAAGCTAGATTTTTGTGGAGTACTTTACAAAGTAAACCTTTGATTTAAACTAAAAGACTCCTGCTGGGCTACCTTGGAGGATCCATTGCTTCCTTTATAGCCCATGTCCTGTACCAAAATCTGTGATTATGGAGAGTAAGTGAAACAACTTTATCCATGTTTTTTTAGCAGGGTTCCAAGGATGACCAATGTAATGCAACCTGGCCCAGGATAGGCATTTGCTATAGAAATCCAAGCTGTGGTAATCTCAAGCTATGCTTGCCAGCAGTATTCCAACAACTGATCAACTGATAACCAGGTCAACCATAGCCCGTCCTCTCAAATATGACACTTAAAAATGCTATCTACTTCTTCCTCTATGGTTGTAATTAGGAATGAGCTTAGGTTTGGTCCAAACCCAAGCTCATCCCTAGTAATATCTTGTATACCATAACAATTTGCAGGACATATTTATGTATAACAAATATATATAACAACAATGTGTCCACTTGTCTTGCTACCATTTACATATATCTGTGAAAAAATCAAGGCAACTGGACTTGCTTTATTTTTCTTGAAGACGTTTCGCTGGTCATCCGACTAGCTTTCTCATTCAATTTTCAGAATTCTGATTTGAGAAAGCTGGTTGGATAACCAGCGAAACACCTTCAAGAAAAATACAGCAAGTCCAGTTGCCTTGATTCATTTTTTACGGATAAAAAAAAGTAGATGAGTGAGGTGTGAACACTTGTGTTTACTGGTTTAAAGAAAGGGTCCAAAATTATTTTAAAGTGGAAAGCTCCTTTAAATGTTACCTTGACCAGAAGCAGTTATAGTTTGTTTGTAATAAGTAGAGTTTGGTTTAAGAGAATGTAGCACGCAAGTTGAATTACCGTAGATGTCTTGTGTGTTGTGAGTTTAAAGATTTTATAAGGAGATTAACTCTAGTTGTGTATTAGCTACATCTTAATACAAATGGTTTTATAATTAACCTTAATACATTCTGTGCTGATACTCAGCCTAAGCTGAAAGGTTACACTGAGCTGTATTCTTTTTTCATATTCAAGTCTCCTGAGCATTGTTCTATGTCATTGCAGCCGCACTGGAAATAAAAAAAATGTTATTGATGACTAAATTTACCTGTGTGTATACTTGGCGAGCTGTATTAAAATAGAAAAAAAAAAGAAATTACTTGTATTTTCTTCGCCTAGTGCTTTTGAAAACATCTATTTCATTTCACCCCCATCTGTTGTAATCAATAACCTGACCATCTTGTTTTTTTATTAAATGTACTTACTCTTAATTTCATCCACCAGTGGTTTTAGAGAGAATAATGTGGAGTTACCTATATGGCTTTGACATTATAAATCACTTCTTGAGGCTGCATCGTATAGCGGTATCGATTGATCCTGATATATCACAGAAATTTACTGTCACTTCTGTTTTCAATTAAAGATACAATCAGTCAGATAATGACTTAATTGGATTTTACAGAAGATTGAGTTTTATTGCCTAGTGCTTTACGAGTTTAGTTAAGGCAGATCATTTTATCACACTTGTCAGCCAGTTACTGCAGTCTGTGTGCCCTTCGAGTGCCACTATTGTGACAAAGCCACACACTATAGAGCAGGGAGAGAAATGTATACCCTTCCGACTCTAGGGCTATATACACTTTACATTGAAAAAGCCCACACAAAGGAGATTGGGCTGTTTTGCTCATAGCTTTGCTATTAATGTCATGCATATGATCTGTCATCATTGTTTAACTATGTAGACAAAAGGATCTCCTATTAATTCTGTTACAGGAGTTTGTCAGCTCAGCACATCGGCGGGTCGGGTGAGGGCTTTCAGGTTAAGTTCACATCAATAGTATGCTAATCTAAACTGATAGGGTCACATCTTTTACGTCTCATGTAATGCCCCCATAATGTTAAGTGTCGGTTAAGTTAACTCTTTCAGTGCTGCCTGTCCGAGTATGTGGCTAAGTTAACTTGCATTATCCACTATTATCCATCTTCCTGACAAATCTAAAAAGGTAAACAAGTATGAGAAAATTATGTTTTATAAAAATAAATGAATTGTTTTCTGATATACCTTTGCTATGCAAACTCTTCAAATTCTATTTACTATTCATTTACATGGAAGTTAAAACATAACTGATACTGGCTGCAAATTGAAATGCTTTCGGTTCCCCAGTGCACTGTAAAAATAATAATGATGGGCAGTAATCTGTAGCTGGTCATAAGAAATTAATATAGAGATAAAAAAGCCTCATATTTCTCTATTAGGGGCATAATCAGTGAAACATCTAAGGATGTTTATGTTCTAGTTTTATAAAGGGATGTAAATTATCTGTCATGTGTAAAGTCTGTTTTGTACCTGGTAAAGGAACTGTTATGAAGTGTATCCACAACACAAGGTGATGGTTACATGGTTTACATTATCAGTGAAATGAAAACTACAAGTGAAGCATTTTATGTGCGCAGCCTGCTAATAAACCCAAACATGTTACCTCTCCTATCTGTTCGGAATTATATACAATCGCTAGACTTCTCTTCCCTATATTTACAGCCTTCGGCACACACCCCTCGAACGTGGAATATGACAGTAAAAATAATAAAATAACCTATGTTGGCTTTTCCTGCTTCCCTGACATCTAACTGCATTATGCCCTCTACTGATCAATTTATACATTTACATTTTCTCAAGATTAGATTTTTTTTCCTTTCTTAGATCTCCACTGGATGGCTTTCAGAACTGTAGAGGTAGCTGGAACACACGCTAATCAAATTACCTACTGGCAATAAATATGGCGCTACCTTAAAGCCCAACTCTGGACACAAGAAAAAAAAGCTACGTGGCTCCACTGGAAGGATTAAATGGGTGTAAAGTCTAGAGGGAGGTAATACTTACCTTATACTTACTCAGAGAGAGGTAATACCACATTCCTAGCTCGGGCAGGCTCTGTGCAAGCAGTCCTGCATAGTCTCCTCTCGAAGGCGCTCCCGATGGCAGTCGCACACCTGCCTCATTCACATACAATTCAGGGCTAGTAACCCTGCAATGTACGTGATGACGCAGAGCGACAGTTCACAGCCCGGAGCATCAAGAAGAAGAGCAGAGTAGGAGTTAAGGTAAGTAATACAGCCCCCCTGCAGTCTCCCCCGTAGACATTTAGGTAGGGGAGCCTGCAAGGTTTTTTTTCTTCTATTCCAGAGTTGGGCTTTAAGAATAGCATATGCTAGATTATCTTGTGTGTAAGAAAGTTATTGCATATGAAGGTTTAACCCCCTTCACTTTTTTCAATTTGGTTATATTGCAGCCTGATACTACCGTTGTTTTAAATCCTTTTTTTTTCCTCATTAATCTACACTCAGTACCCCATAGTGACAAAGTGAAAACAGAATTTTAGAAATGTTTGTGAATTCATTAAAAATAAAAAAAACTGAATTATGACATTGGCATAAATATTCAGACTCTTTGCAACAACACTTGAACTTCAGCTCAGGTGCCTGAGATGTTTCTATACCTTGATTGGAGTCCACCTGGGGTAAATTACATTGTATTGGACATGATTTGGAAAGGCACACACCTTTCTATAGAAGGCCTCACAGCTGACAATGCATACTGTATCAGAGCAAAAGCCAAGAGGTCAAAGGAACTGCCTGCAGAGCTCAGAGACAGGATTATTGCAAGGCCAAGATCTGGGCAAGGCTATAAAAAAAATTCTGCTGCACTGAACGTTCCTAAGAGCACAGTGACTAACATAATTCTCAAATGGAAGACGTTTGGCACAACCAGGACTCTTCCAAGAGCTGGTCACTCTGACTGAGCTCTAGAGGACCTGTGTGGAGATGGGACAAAGTTCCAGAAGGACAACCATCACTGCAGCCCTCCACCGATCTGGACCTTATGGCATAGTGGCTAGACGGAAGACTCCTTAGTGCAAAACACATAGAATCCGCTTCAAGTTTTCAAAAAAGCACCTGAAGGACTCTCAGGCTGTGAGGAACAAGATTCTCTGGTCTGATGAAACCAAGATTGAACTGTTTGGCCTCGATTCTAAACGCTATGTCTTGAGGAAACCAGGCACCGACCATCACCTGCCCAATACCATCCCAACAGTGAAGCATAGTGGTGGGAGCCTCATTTTTCAGCAGCAGGGACTGGGAGACTGGTCAGGGTTGAGGGAAAGCTGAATGGAGCAAAGTACAGAGATATCCTCAATGAAAACCTGTTGCACAGTGCTCAGGACCTCAGACTGGGCCGGAGGTTCACCTTCCAACGTGACAACGATCCTAAGCACACAGCCAAGACAACACAGGAGTGGCTTAGGGACAACTCTGTGAATGTCCTAGATTGGTCCAGCCAGAGCACTGACTTGAACCCTATTGAACATCTCTGGAGAAACCTGAAAATGGCTGCCCACTGACGGTCCCCATCCAACCTGACTGAGCTTGAGAGGATTAGCAAAGAAGGCAGGCAAAAAATCCCCCAATCCAGGTGTGCAAAGCTTGTCGCGTCATACCCAAAAAGACTCGAGGCTGTACTTGCTGGCAAAGGTGCTTCAACTAATTACTGAGCAAAGGGTCTGAATACTTAAGTACATGTAAAATTTCAGTTTGTTCTTTTTAATAAATTCACAGACATTTCCAAAATTCTGTTTTCACTTTGTCATTATGGGGTACTGAGTGTAGACCAATGAGAAAAAAAAAGCATTGAAACAACTGTAGTATCAGGCTGCAACATAACAAAATTGGAAAAAGTGAAGGGGGTCTGAATGCACTGTGTCTGTGTGTGTATATATATATGTGTGCGTGTGTATATATATGTATATATATATATATATATATATATATACCAAAAATTTTCTTTGTAATCCTGCTCATTTACCACTGTTGAAGTGCTCAGGCTTGCCCTGTTGAATTTTGCTGGTGCTAATCGTTATCTGGAAGGAGTAATTCGAATTTGGAAATGAGGAGGATTCCTGGCTGTGTCGGTGCAGTGTGGGTATTATGACAGATCGGAATGACAGGTGGGACAAAGTTCCGCATAACTACCATTTAATGAATACCTTGTGATTTGTTTTCCCCAACGTATCATGCACAGGGCACATCCCGAGCTGTCCCACATCATTAAACTGAGCCCTGGTCACAGGGTACTCCTCACCTCCAATCAGCAGCCAGCGTCTGGATGGCTGACACACAGCCATTCTTATTAGCCTCCTTCATCCCAGGAAATTCGCCCCAGCTTTAGACTTGTTACTGGGAATCCAGGCAGGTGGTTGTGAATGCTAAATAATTTACAAAGTGAAATGTTATCAATGAAGCACAGCATTACTAATATCATCTGCAATAAGAAATTAGTCAGATTTTAATTTCTATTGCAGCAATTAGAACTAAGAATTAAAGTTATATCAGATTATCATGACCAATTCCTGAATATAAGGTACCACACCCCTAGTATATCAAATCAACACAGAAGGAAAAGAATGGGGCTTTTAGGGTGCAAAGTGACAAAAACCAAGCAATTACAACATGATAAAATACGTTTTTTTCCTTCTGTGTTGATAAGAATTAAAGTTTCTCAGTTTTGTTACGTTGCTGTTTGTCCATTATTTTAACTAAAAGCAGAACTCCAAGCAAGGGCTGATCAATAAAAAATGAATAGCGTATGGCCAACTTAGCCTATGTCTCTCCCTTAACAACTGGTAAGATAAGATAGCCACATTGTGAGTTGTTTTTTTGTATTAACGGTGAACACGTTTGAAGTTATTAACAAAAAATTCCATCTCTTACACGTTCACACGTATTACCCGTTTTGTTCAGGTAAGTGGACAACCTTCTTTTACTTAATCAACCTTAGATCATTAGACTATGTTGACCAAAAGAGTAGAGAATTTTCACTCTGCAAAGTTGATAGTTACAGAGTTCAGTTAATAAAGTTAAGCTGTGATCACTTCAATCATCCAATCATATGCAAGAAACAATCTTTTTTTTGCCCCACTTGTAAATGGTTGGCTGTATATGTTATATACAAAGTTAAAGGCGTTCTAAGGTCCCAGCATAGACTATCCTGTTATAACATCAGCATTGTAATAAGAATACATACTAGAGTTGTTTCTGATAATGCAATAAAAGGTTTTTATTTAAATATCCCTTTTATGTAGTGAGTGCTGCTTTTTGTCTGCCCATCACTTTCAACAACTTCCTGAATTTCCAGTGTGTTTTGCATCTCTTTCCCTGCTGTCTGATGTGATGCAATCTCAGTTTCGTAAGACTGCATATCCCATCAGGCATTGCTCCTAACAAGCAATAATAATGTTACATTGTCAATACATTGAGTTGTAGTTCAGAAAGCAGTCTCTGAAAGTTGTGAAACAAAGACATTCACATGGCTGGGTGAAATTGTGCCAGTACATTGAGGAAGTACATCCTATAGCCATCTTCAATAAGGAAGCTTACAAGCTTCTAGATGGAGATGGTTATTAGGAGTTGGATAGAACTTATGGAATTTCAATATAGAAATACAGATTTATTTTTCGTTTTCGACCTTAGATACCCTTTAACTCTCATACTGTAGAGTAAACATTCTACACTCCTCTTGGGAATCAACCCTATAGGCGTGTATTGTGAGACGGAGCAGTAAAACACAGATATGGCTGCCCACATGTACACATATAATTATTTATATATATATGTTTTAAAAATATTGGCACATATTGATATATTTTTTTATATCAAGCTGATCTCTGTTACTTGTTTAACCCTTCTCACTCAAAAAAATAATATAGCAGAAACAATATATTTCCTTTAAAATCAGATCAACCAAGGAGCTGGTTTGAGGCTAGGATGACTATAGACAAGAAAATCTGGTTATATGTGCAGGCACCATCTGACTACCCTCTGGCACTTCTATTGCCCAGTGTTCACATACACCAGCACTTCTAGTGGCTAAGCATACGTGCATATTACTATAGAGAAGGAAGCAGGGCATTCAGATGTTCCTGGAACATTGGAGGGAAGCAGTAGGATCAGAATAGTGTTTTTTAAAGTCTCTGGTGGGGATTTGCCTTAAGGTGCCCATACACCTTACGACCATCGCAAGACTTTTGTCTTGCGATGGTCGTAAGCTTTTTAAAAGCTTGTAAGGTCTGCCCATCTTGGAAAGGCAGATCGTACTTGCAATCATCGAAAGCCAGCCCCGCTGAGGGGCAGGCTTCCGATGACCGCAATGCAGAACGGGCAGTGTGCACGTGCAAACACCGGCCCGTTCCGCAGCTGTCGAACGAGCAGGCTAGAAACCCACCGACAATCGTACGATTCTCGGCGGGTTTTCGAGTAAAAATGGTCGCACGTCTTCGTTCACACTGCTCGATTCTCGTACGATCGTGGGATTTCGCGCGATTCTCGTACGAGAATCGAGTAGTGTATGGGCACCTTTACTCCATAGGTAAGCCAAAAAGGGGAGCTTGGTTGACTGTTGTCCCATTTCTAAGGGCACCTGAAGGAATAGGTGAGTTAGTCGTGCTTACTAGTTCTTGAGTCAGAAAGGGCTGCTGGTATACGGAATAACCCCCCTCACTATACAATTCCATCTTTATAACCGTATTGTTAAGTATTGCAGAGTGCGCAGCCTAGCAAAGGACAACCTATTAGTCACAGAGTCCATTTACTCTATCCACAGGTATTTAGTGGCCTTGATCTCTGCTTGTCTGCTCCCTTGTACAGCCTCGGGCTCTGTTCAATATTCCCAGCATGTGACATGTTGTGAACATGCAGTTACACAGACAGCTCATTTACTAACAATGATAACAAGCACTGCTGCATTTCACATTCACAAACTAATGCTACTTTCACAGATGCAATAAAAAGGGGGTACAAAATACAGCTGTGTTATATATACAGGTGAAACTCGAATAATTAGAATATCGTGCAAAGTTCATTGTTTTCACTAATGCAACTTAAAAGGTGAAACTAATATATGAGATAGACTCATTACATGCAAAGCAAGATAATTCAAGCCGTGATTTGTCATAATTGTGATGATTATGGCTTACATTATTCAATTTTTTTGCATACATTTGCAAATACATGAGGATCCAAGCTAGTGCATCAAGGCACCTCTGCGAAATGCAGTGCTTAAAGAAGAAATCCATGCAAAACTTTTCTTAACCCTTGCAGTAGGACTACCCCCGCACTACAGGGGTTAAGTGCTTATATAGCCAGCAACCTCCTTCGCTGCAGTGATGGTATGTCCCTTGGTGTTCTCACGTCCTATACACAGTGCAGAATGTGATGACTCACTGGACCTTGGAACAGAGGGGGAGAGGGGCACGAAGGACCAATCTAAGAGACAGCCGTCTCCATGGTTTGGGTAAGTATGACTTTTTTATTTTAGCACCTTGACCATATATGTCAATTACAAGGCCCACGGGCCAGAAACAAGATTTTCTTAGGCCCTACTGTCCCAAGCTGTGTACTGGCAAGCAGGGTTAATTTTTTTGGGGGGCCGCAGGTTTCTTATTGTCAACACGTTCCTATGCTTCTGCTCTCAGCAGCTCCTGGTAAGTCCCACTGTGTGTATCTTGGACTGACTGTGTGTGAGGGTACTACAAGTGTCAGCAGCGTGACATATTTTTTTTGCCATACATGACGTCCGGCTGTTTTAGCCACGATCGTGTTCTGAAGCACGGGCGGAATCGCAGCGGGAAACCGCGCAATGTGACATTATTAGAAAATAATAGCACCCACAGCGAGATCGGTTCACACCTTGGCGACTTCTGACCGCGCAACAATCCGCGCGGAATTGTGCATGATTGCAGCGCGATGAGGTGTCACCTAGATGTGCACTGCAGCGTTGCAGAGAACCAGTCCCCCAAACTCTGCTGGAAAACCGACACTTCAGGGAATGTCAGTCTCTGTGCCCCTCCACCCAGCTCCAGCTGTTTCCTCCCACTGAAATCAAGTCACTATAGGATAATAGAGTATTGATATACTGTATGTATGGAGAAGCAGTGTTGTCACCCTAGGACAGGAATCATGTTAGGACTACAGAACACTTCCCCCTATCCTCATCTCCATAACATAGGGGCAGGGTCCTGGAGTCCACATAGGTGAACTAGGGAAGGCTGATAACAGTGCTTGAGATTCCAGTGCAGCAGAGACAGCACAGGGAGGTATGAGCTCGCTGGGTTTTTGGCACATTAACATGTATTTTTGCACTTATTGAACAAATATAACAACATTTTCAATGGTATATTTCAAGTTAAACTCCGTCCTTCCCTTCAGTCTTGCACAGCTGTACCGTGTCCTCGCCTGTACTCACATTGCTTTCTCTGATTTCACTGCACACTCTGAGCTTCTCACAATATGCATCATAAGCTGCAGCAAATCAGATAGAGCTTGCCTCATTTCCTGGCTGGAGCACGCTCTTTCCTCCCTAGTCGCTGGCCCACCCCTTTCATTTAATGGATTTTACTATTAGAAAACCCCTGCAGTTCAGGGGTAGTCCAAACTGCAAGGGTTAATAAATTTTGTACCCCGAGTTCTGCTTTAAAGAGCTTGTTAGTACAGAAAAATACCCGTTGATCTGCATGAAATGCACTGTGGGCTGACAACATTTTTTCTGTGGACTGGGTGGTGTCAGCCCTGCCCATATGTCTTTTGCTTAACTACTCAAGCGCTCCCACTCTCAGATCTCTACAACATAAAGGCTAATTATTCTGTAGTCCAGAATAAGAACTGGGATGGCTGAGGTGAGCAGGAGGTGTTTTGTCGTCTAAATCAGGGGTGCAGCCTTAGAATACGGCACTGCCCCTCCATAGATACAGTGCAGTGAGTGAGAGTTATCACCCTAGGACAGAAAGTGGGTTACTGGAAGGATCACCAGCTTAAAGGAGAACTATGGTGTTAAGGTTTTTCCCCATAGTTCTCCTTTAAGATAAATGAAAAAAGCCTAGAGAAAAAAAAAGAATTCCGCCAGCACATTTTAGGACTGGTAAGCTGCAATGTATTTTATTTCTTGTGTTTAGATACAATAAATTGTAGACACCTTTGCAGAGAGTGACCATGTAGCAGAATGGGAAACACTCAACTTCACTACAGTTAGTTTTGTGTTACAATGTAATATTAACCTGGAGTGGGCACTAACCTATGGGAATTTGTTCTCATATGTACCTAATGTGTTAACTGCTCTGTCTCCAAATGTTCCGGTTATGATACATTGCCTTTAGATACATAACTCCAAATTGGAACACATTTCCATGATCTATGCCTATAGATATTCTTTTTTTTCTGGTATATTTTCACACTCCGCCCTTTGCCCTCTCCCTGGCTTCCTGATTGGCTGGGAAGCTGGCCCGATGCTGAGAAGAAGATTTCATGGCCAATTGCAATTGA
The DNA here is from genome assembly GCF_000935625.1 of Nanorana parkeri. Lineage (NCBI taxonomy): Eukaryota > Metazoa > Chordata > Amphibia > Anura > Dicroglossidae > Nanorana > Nanorana parkeri. The sequence continues at coordinate 264,230 of NW_017306666.1, forward strand.
GCCGACCAAACAACATGGAGCCGGCTTTCTGGGCAATCAGTAAGCCGGGTGGCGTGTCATTACCCGCCACCCGGCTTCCTGATTACACGGGAAGCCGGCTCCATGGCAGCGGAAACACCAGTATTGGTACTCGGTATTGGCGACTACCACAAGCAAAATATCAAAAAACTATCGGTGCATCCCTACTGGTTATCACTGTCTCCAGGAATCAAGGTGAGGGTAAAGCCAAAATTTGAAGTTGTCGCCAGAACATGAATAGAGAAGAACTTTTTCACTGAGGACATTCGTCCCAGTGACAACTGTCTAAGAGGGGATTGACCCCACTTTGGAGATATTTCCTCGCACTTCCTGGTGTCTCTACAGGAAGTGGAAGGAAATCTCTCAAGTGGGACACAGATGGGGAAAAATATACAGACAAGGGTTATAACTCTTTCCCTACTCTTGCCAAAATAAAAAAAATATATATTTTTGCCTTAGATATTATTACACTCCCCGGGTTTACCTGAAATACACATAAAAGAAGCACTATTCCTTTACAGCTCTGGGAAGGAATGAGCCATATGCATGCCAATAGGATTGTGTCCTTGCTCCAATTGAGCCCATACAAATAGAAGAACAACTGGCCATCGTAAGCCCATGATTGGGTGAAAACGCATTAGGGGGGGCGGACATTGGGCGGGACACCAGTGTGGTACAAGCTTCAATAAACTATTACAGCAGAACCCTGTGTGCGGCCAGCTTTTCTTTCACGGGTTTGCCTCTTTCATGAATTGCACACTCTTGACAGTTACTCAAACAATTACTTATGGAAGTTAAAGACCATCTCCAGGCAAAGCGTTCCCCCCTGCCACCCATTCCCCAACCTCAAATACTTTATAAAGCTCTTTTTGCTCACCTAACTTTAACATCCATGAGTTGCAACTGGTGATCCAATACTGCAGTCCGTGCCTGTGCTAATTAGTCTCATCTTTGTGACATCTTGACGCTGTGCAGTTTTCTGAAACAGAGAACCCACCTCTGGACCGCCAATAGCAGAAGTGGGCAATGCTGGCCCTCCAGCTCTTGTGAAACTACAAGTCCCATGAGGCACTGCAAGACTGACAGTTACAGGCATGACTCCCAGAGGCAGATGCATGTTGGGATTTTTAGTTAAAACACAGATAGAGGGCCAGAGTTTTTTTTTCTCCAATAAAGTTTTATTCAAATCTTTAAAAAAATGTCACAGTGAACAACCAGAGTCATGATCAACAAGCTTACAGAGGCTGATCAAGAGCATGGATAAAAGACAAACAGAAAACAGATCATCGACAGTTGTAGGATAAATTTCAAAATTACGCCTCATGGTGTCGGTATATCAGGACATTATAGACATCAAACATATACTCAAGAGAAGAAAATAAAATGGAGAGGGGGAACGCCTCAAACTCCCATTAAGGTTGAGCCGGTGCATGAGTCGAGGGGAGTCGTTTTACTATTTCCTCGAGGAAATAAGGCTTGCGGACATCACAG